>NC_066636.1:10685290-10856761 GCF_025201925.1 Gopherus flavomarginatus
ATGCGCCACCTGCTGTTGTGTTGGGTGATAACAGGCCTGGAGAGGCTGGCGAAATCTCCAGCAAAGCAGTGTGAGAAGGGCCAGCCCAGCGTGAGGGTTAGAGGACACAGCAGTTCCCAGAAGCTCCACAAACTGCCTCCTGGGGGTGACAACCCATCACGCCCTACACTACACAAGTCTCAGCAGGTTTGTCACATGCTGTCCCCTCCCTTTCTCCACCCGAGATATTTCCTGCTTCCCACCACCTCTAGCAATTCCCACCCTCTTATGCATTTACTGCTCCTCAACCTCCAAGCAGAGCCCGCCACCCTGATAATCTCTTACCTGAGCCAGCTCCATTGCAGCCATTTCCTTGCCCCTGGGAGGACGAGATGATCTGCAGCGAAACATGGATGTTATTCTCTGGCCTGCCGGGGTGAAAAGGGCAAGGTGTGAGAATTCAGACTAGGCTTTTGTCCATTCCCCAAGCCGATTCCTCCCAGCTTTTCCCCTGCTAATGCACATTCTAGGTTCTAGCACACTGTGAAGCACAGAGTGACCTTATTCCAGTACAGGCCTAGCCCCCTCCCACCAGGGTGTAACCCTCTGACACATGGGGAAACTTCCAGTAACAGTTTCTCTCTTACACGTATCAAGTTTGCGGACAACACCAAGCTGGGAGGGGTTGTAAGTGCTTTGGAGGATTGGATTAAAATTCAAAATGATCTGGACAAACGGGAGAAATGATCTGAAGTAAATAGGATCAAATTCAGTAGAGACAAGTGCAAAGTACTCCACGTTGGAAGGAACAATCGGAGGCCAGAGAAGAGCAGAAACAAAGGAGTCACTTTGGGGGATTCTCCCTGTCATTGTCCCCAAGGCAGCTGTCTCAGGTTTACAAAGGTGTTTCATGTTCCAGCCTTTGTACAGTCTCTCCTGGGAGTGCCCCTTTCATGGACTGGGCCTAGTTTTAGTTTTTGGTAGTTAACAAGCTTGGTTTATTGTTCATCTAACCAGTATGTGTGGATTGAAGTGTGTTGGAAACTCTGTTTGGGATAACAAGCTGGTGCATGTCATTTTCCGCTGATGAAATGACAGACTTCATATGAGCTTGGGTCGTTCAGTAGCGTGCTGGACAGTGCAAGATGCACATTTCTGGGGGAAAGTTGGGCACTTGAGAATTTGCTGGTTTTCTCCTGAGGTGTAATTCATGAGTGGCTGTCTAGCAGCACTCAATACTGTGTAGCTGGGAGTGAGTTACATGCTGGAGACTGTGTGTTAATTGGCCAAGAGGGGCTGTTCTCGCGGGAAAACAGTGGAAAAGGCACCCCATGCTGGAGGACTGAGGTACAGCTATTTAACAGTCCAGATTGTACTCTGGGTAACATCACAGACACTCATTATGACAGAGCCTCTTACAACACAGAGAAAGTAAATCCATGTCCCAGAAATCGAAGACTCCAGACAGAGGGCAAGTGTCCCTGGCACTGCTTCTTGCTGACAGAGAGGTTCAGAGACAGTGCGAGAATCCTGGGGAAGCTGGGAACAGGAAGCATGGGCTGGCGGGGTTCGGTGGAGAAAGGGAACAGGAAGGGCAGGGATATTACTGAATCCAGGATCTTAGCAGTACTAGATGACAGGATAGCACATAGTGCAGCCCATTGGAAAACACAATCCCAACTATACATACAAAATGATGGGGTCTAAATTAGTTGTTTCCACTCAAGAGAGTGATCTTGGAGTCACTGTGGATAGTTCTCTGAAAACATCCACTCAATGTGCAGCAGCAGTGAAAAAAAGTGAACAATGTAGGAAATAATTAAGAAAGTGATAGATATGACAGAATATCTCATAGATCATATTTGTAAAAACAGCAAATAAATCCATGATACACCCACATCTTGAATACTGCATGCACATGTCACCCCATCTCAAAAATAGAAATATTGGAATTGGAAAAGGTTCAGAAAAGGGCAACAAAAATGATTAGGGGTATGGGACAGTTATGCCAGACCTAACCCCCAGTTTCACTTGAGCAAACAGGAGATATTTGACACTGTGCAATACGGCTCCTGTGCTCTGTTCCCAAAGTGTTCTGCAGCAGAGGAGGGTCTCTGGTATTATGTGTGTCACTGGCCTATTGGGGTGATGCTGAAACAGGACAGGGTACAGATGGCATTGTGGGGGTGGCGTGAACCTTCACTCTTCATTTCCCCTTCCAAGAACAGAAGGGACAGGAACCCTTACCCAGCGAGGTCACAGTCTCATAGTTCTCCTGCATGACATCCCAGTAGAGGGCTCTCTGAGTGGGGTCCAGCAGAGCCCACTCTTCCCTGGTGAAATACATAGCCATCTCCTTGAAGGTCACCAGCCCCTGAAAGAGTAAGAGTCCAACACTAAGGACTTGCTCACAGCCCCACTATTTGTGGCAGAGAAGAGTGAATCAAATGGAAGCTCTGGGTGGATCATAGTCAGGAGAGTCCCACCTCGACCTGGCTCAGAGTATCCAGCAAATGCCAGGGTGAGGGGATGAAGAGAGAGCCCCTTATCTCTCCCAGCATATCCATCACCCCCCTACTAGCCACTGACTGATACAGGAGATGGAGCCCCTAGCAGGGTCCAGGGAGAGCTCGCTGGTAGGATGCCCAACACCCTCCTCATTGTGAGGAGTGGGATATGAAGGGAGAGGCAGCTCCAATAAGCCTGACTCATGGGTGTCCCCTTTATATCTCACAGCAGCTGATGGTTAATGAGGTCAGGCTCCAGCACTAGGAGTCTGGTCAGTTTGACTAGCTCCATGTAGGTGGGTTATTTTCTCTCTTCACAAATTAGGGCATTTCCACCTCCAAACCTCCTGGGTCTGTTCCTAGAATCTAGGCCACTTAGTAAATAACTCCCAGCAGGTCTGCCACACCCTGGCCTCCTCCTTTCCCCACGCTGTGAATTTCCTGCCCCGCTCCAACCTCCAAACCAGACTCTGCAAACCTTCCCACCTCTGGTGTATTTGCTCTCCCTTTCCTCCAGCAGGAACCCACCAGCAACCCCCCGATAATCTCTACCTGGACTGACTCCACTGCAGCCATTTCTCTTCCCTGTCCCACGCCAGGCTGGGATGAGCTGGAGCAAAACATTCTGCAGCCTGTCTGGGGGAGAAGGGCAGTTGTGGGCGTTTCAGAACCGGTTTTAGTTAATTTCACATCACAATTCCCCCAGGCCCTTTCCCTGCAGACAGACACCCTAGATTCTGTCATGCTGGGAAATGCTCAATCTGTTTATTACAATTTAGACCTGGCCCCTCCTGCCAGGCTAAGTCCACAGACACATTTTTAACCTCCCTTCTCTCTCCCCTCACCCCTTCTCTGAACACAAGGCTAGAAAAGAGCAGAACCAAAGGAGTCACTGTGGGGGATTCCCTCAGACACTGACCCCACGGCAGCCACACCCCAGCAGGGGGAATATGGAGTCAGGAACTGGCTTTTGCTCTGTCTGATCCTTGTTTTGTTCACTGGAAAGTGGTTCTGCCCCAGGATGCAGCAATACATGTGTCTGGGTGGACTAGAGAGCTGGAAATCTCTCCCCCACATTCATTTCTCCCACTGCCCCTTTCAGTCTCTCCTTCCCCTGTCCTCTCTCCCTGCCCCTCTGGCTGGGACAGTCCCATTCCTGGGGGCTTTGCTCTCCCATGGCTGGATTTCCTCCTGGCAACCGCTAATGGGAGGAGAAATGAGGTGGTGTTGTTTGTGCAGAGTCACTTTCTTGCCAGACCCTAGGACATTCCCTGAGGTCTTTCAGTTACCTGGAGACTCTGGCTCAGAATTTAGTAGTAACAGGGCCCAGGACTGCCCTAGGGGGCTAGGACCAGCTGCAGAAAGTCATCCCCTGGGCCGGGCAGAGAAGAAGCTTTTAATTAAGGTCACTTCCCAGCACAGAGCCCCACTGGGGGAGCAGCAGCTGCCAAGCCTGGCCTCCCAGATCACAATGGAGGCTGCAGCATCTGACCCAGGAAGCTGAACCCCAATATCCTGAGCAGAGAGGGACGGAGTGTATGAGCAGCTTCCCTCCTTTAGCTCTCTGGGGAGAGCAGCTAATGGGAGCCCCTCCTCACAGGGAGAATGGCTGATCTCATTTGACCCACTGTCCATCTGGAATCACTCCTTGTCTTCCATACAGTGACTCTGGATTAACAACGGTCTCAATGACACCGGATTTCAGAAAGAATGAGTTCAGAACGCTGTGGAAAGACCATCGTGTGGCCAGTGCTGACTCCCTTCCCACCTCCCTCACCCCCGCAGATCTAGGACAAGGACTGGGGGCAAAAATTTTCCCAAACGGAACCGAAAAGTTCCTGCAGTTTTTTCCAAAAAGAGGAGAAAAGTAAATTCTGTGAATTCACACTAACAGTGTTTGCTAAGTGGACAGAAAGTTATCACAGTGACAGGGCACGTGACTGGGGAATGGACTTGGTGACCTGGTGACTAGGAGCCAGGACTCTGGTACAAGTTGACCAGAGAGAAGGATCATGGTTAGCAGCAGCCCCCAGACACCCCCTAGTACCCAGAGCCCAGACCCCCAGCCAGGGGCCCCAGACACCCCCCAGCCAGGATCCCATCAGATATTCCCTGGGACGCAGCCCCCAGAGTCCCTGGCCAGGACCCCAGATACCCCTCAAAGCCCCACCGGCCAGAGAGCCCCCACCACAGCATGATTGCCAGGTTGGGAATCCCAAAGGGTTCCCCCCCACCAAGAGCCCCCAGCAGCCAGGGACCCCCTCAAGGGACCCCCCCCACTGGGAACTCAGTCCCTCACTGCCTGCCTAGGAACTTCCCCACCCTCCAGAACGATCTACCCTGACATTTGCCTGGGACCCCCTCCTCTGCCCAGTGTGACCCCTGATGCTTTACAGTGCGGACCCATCACTCTGCTTCCTGGCATGTCCTCACCTAGTGCCAGGGATCCCCTCCCCCAGCTCTGTGCACTGGGCATGGCAACAAAACCAGGAACCAGCGGGGGAAGCACAGACAGAGCCCCTGGCACAGAACCAGGCTCCCTCTAACCCTCTGTCCCGCCTCCCCAAGAGACACCCACCCCCACTGTTCTGCAGTCACCAGGCCCCCAGCGATACCCACCTCCAGGACCCATAGCCTCAGGGATGGGCACATCAGAACCACCACCCCCCGAAAACCCCAAACCTCCACAACCCACCAACCTGACCAGGGTACCCCCTGCCCAGCCACCCAGAGGCCTCCCCCTACCACAATGCCCCTTCAGCTGCAATCTCCCCACACAGACACCCTCCCTGCCCCTGCAAGTGTTACCTCACAGAGTGTGAGAAGTGGCTAGAAAGTTAACACCACCTCCTGCTGGCCAGTCACACAGGCAGAGGGAGCCTGGGGAGTGCTTCTTTAACAGGAGAATGGAAGGCCTGGAGGGCAAGAAAGATCCACGGGCTGTCACTAGCAAATAATGGCCACCATGGATCCACCCCAGAGGCGGCTGCATCTTAGCACATTGGGAAACAACCCATCATATTCAATTAGAAATAAAACAACTAGAGAGAAGTGGGGCAAATGTTTGGGGTATTTTATATCAATCTTTGACACACGCAGAGAGAACCCTGTCACAAACGACATTTGATAACATGAGAGGAAAACCACCAAGATCGGAGGGGATTTGATGTTGCTATTAAATAACTAGTGGAAAAGGGGACTGTTGGACTGGATTTTATATGACTGTCCAATACATAAACAGAATGTGATGGTCCCCCCCGGCCACGGGGAAACCATTCACGTGAGCAGCTCAGAGCCCTTTGAGGAGCTGATTTAAGGGCGGGGGGGGGGGAGCTGGAAGACTCCCTGGACAATGGAAGGGGGCCGCAGGGGAATTGGGAAATGGGGTCTGGGCAGTCTCCATGGGGGATGTGCTCCTCCCTTCCCTTCCCTGCCCTGGTAGAGAACGGGAACCTCCTCTCATCCCACTCCAGTGGGAGCCATGTTCTGGGGAATGACCCAGGGCAACAATTTCCCACCCAAACAAGGACAAATCGCTGCAGATAAAATGGGTGGGAAAATCCACCCCCCATCGGAGTGATTTTAAATTGACCTTTGAGAAGTATGGAGAGAAAAGGGAAAATCAGAGGCAATTAGAGAGCTGATCATTGGGGGGGGGAGGAGAATCTCCCTGGATTTTATAGCCACGTGTGATAATGAGAAAGAAAAGGGGAAATCTTGAGAGAATGTGTGTGTGGGAGGAAGTGGCAAAAACAGGGACAGGATCCAGTTAACTCACCTCCCTCCCACCCCGGGAATGTCCTGGCTGCACAGAGACAGATCTACCCCCCCCCACCCCAGCGACCTCCCCCCCTGCAACTCCGGCTTCTCCTCCCCCCTTGACACCTCCGCCATCACACCAAAGGGGGGGGCTCTGCCAGCGCCTCCCCCTGAGCTCAACTCCTGCTCCTCCCCCCAGCCCGGATTGTGCCCTTTAGCCCCCCACGAACCCTGCCTCCAGCTGCCTGATCCACCCCCCTCGCCCATCAATTTCCTGCTCTGCGCCCGCCCCCCCCACGCTCCCTGTTACTTCCCCGCCCCGCTCCAGCCCCGCCCCCAGCGGAACGATACGGCTGGTCCGGGCAGGGGGAAGGGCAGCGGCTTCAGCGGCTGTTACTGGGCATGCGCAGTGCCCGGGAGTAGGACATTGCTATGGGGAGGGATTTAATACACCGCCCCCCCACCCCCCGCCGGGCCCGGGGTCCGCCCCTCCCCCCCACACGACGGCCGGGCCGCGGCCCCCCCATCCCAGCGGGGCGGGCGGGCGGATCCTCCTGCAGCTCCACTGGGGCCGAGGTGCCTTCAAGGCTTCTCCCAGGCTCCCTGGGGCAGAGTCACTTTCCTGCCCCCCAGCGCCTTTCATTCCCCGGGGGCTCCGGGTCACAATGTCCCACCGCCCTTCCCCCGCCTGCAGCTCCGGCTTCTCCCCTCCCGCCCCCGCCAGCCACTCCAAGGGGAACCCCCGGGCCCCAGTCTCTGTCCCCACCTGGATCCCAGCGGGGCCAGGGGCAGATCCTGGCTGCAGCTGACAACAGCGGCTCCGCTCTGGCTCGGGCAGCTCCAGCGCTGCTGGCAGCACGTGGAGAACCAAGAAGCAGCTGTTCAGCCCGGGCTCCGCGTCACAATGTGCCAGAGCCCCGCCCCCAGGAGCTGCCCCACCCCTGAGCTAAGCCAGAGCCCCGCCCCCAGGAGCTGCCCCACACCTGAGCTGAGCCAGAGCCCCGCCCCCAGGAGCTGCCCTGCCCATGAGCTGTGCCAGAGCCACGCCCCCAGGAGCTGCCCCGCCCCCGCTCTGTGCTGGAGCTCCGCCCCCAGGAGCTGCCCCGCCCCTGCTCTGTGCTGGAGCCCCGCCCCGAGGAGCTGCCCTGCCCCCGAGCTGGGCCAGAGTCCCGCCCCCAGGAGCTGTCCGCACCTGGGTTGTGTCAGAGCCCCGCCCCCTGGAATTTCCCCATGTTGGGTCTCTGAGCTTTGTTCTCCTGCCGCCTTCTTCCCAGCACCCCCTGCTCCCTTCCTGTGTCTGCAAACACCCCCCCTCCCCCGGGTCCGGCTGCAGTGCTCGCTGAGGCTGACTCCAGTGGCTGAAGTTGCCTCCATTTCTGCTTCACCTGGAGGGGGAGAGACAAAGAGAGGAGATGGTCCCAGGGTGTGAAACCAGAATCAGGGGGCAAGGAAAGAAGGACTGTTTGGAAATGTGGGGTTTTTTTGTGGGGGGGGGGTGAGCCAGAGGGATTCAGAAGAAGTTGGGCAGCAGAGGCTCAGGGAAATTGAGGGGAACCTCCTGGGTGTCTCAGCGTTGCCCAGGGTTTGTACAGCACCTTGCATAATATGGGGTCTGATCTCAGTCATGGTCTGTGCAGCACCTGGGAGCCCTGATGTCTGTTTCCTGATCACAGGCTCTGGGAATGGAGAGAGGGAAACCTCAGCACCTGAAGGTTAATGCAGCCCTGTGTGCAACCCCTGCTAGGGTGATCCGACAGCAAATGTGAAAAATTGGGATGGGGGTGGGGTTAATAGGCACCTATATAAGAAAAAGACCCAAAAATCGGGACATCTAGTCATGCTAGTCCCTGCTGTTCTCATAAGAGGTCGGCTTAGAGAGGGTTTGGCTACACTTGCAGCTGTCCAGCGCTGGGAGTTAAAGCTGTCTTCCTACAGCTGTTTAGGGAAAGCGCTGCAGTGTGGACACACTGACAGCTACCAGCACTCTGTCATGGCCACATTTGCAGTGCTGTTGGGAGTGGTGCATTATGGGCAGCTATCCCAGCATTCAAGTGGCTGCAATGTGGTTTTCAAAAGAGGAGGGTGGGGTGGAGTGTGACACGGAGCGTGGGGGAGACAGAGCGAGTGGATTTTTGGAGCTGACACTGTGTCAGCTCCCTGCCTGGCAAGTTCAAGCCTCCTCCCCCACCCCTCTCTCATTCACTAAATGCAAATAGCCGCCTTTGTTCTTTTCCTCACAGACCAGATAAGCCGCTGATCCAAAACAGACCCCCCCCCCCCGTGCCCACCCGGCTGCTTCTCTCCTCAAGCAAACAGCAGCTGTGGGTGTTCCAAAGGGATCCCCCTGCCTCTGCTCAGTCACTGCAAACAGTAACTGTGTTTGGTTTTTAGATAAGCAGCTCCGGGAGCCTTGAGCTCACAACTAAACAAACAGAGGCATCACACCAAAACAAAGAGCGTTATCTCTCCTTAAAAGCATTATGGGAAGGTTCCGGAGGTCAGTGACAGCGTAGTAAGATTAATCACTGTTTACACTGGCACCCCAGCGCTGCATCACCAGCTCTGTTCTCTTTATTCCTCTCGTCGAGGTGGAGCACATGCAGCACTGTAGCCAGGGAGATACAGCGCTGTATGTGCCTTGCCAGTGTGGACGGGGAGTAAGTTACAGCGCTGTAAAGCCACCACCTGCACTGTAACTCTCCAGTGTAGCCAAGGCCTGAGTTGTAGTAATAATAGCAGCCAAGAATCCGGTGGCACCTTCTAGACTAACAGACGTATTGGAGCATGAGCTGTCGTGGGTGAATACCCACTTCGTCAGATGCAACAATAGTCCCCTATGGGCTAGTGGTCAGGATTCCTGGTTTTCACCCAGGTGGCCTGGGTTCAACTTCTGGTGTGGGAAGAGTGCAGAGCTTTTGCCCAGAGTGGAGGCAGGAAATGAAAGGAACAGGAAGGGATCCTGCCAGCAGTGGAGTTAGACAGTGTAGGGAGGGGACCCCAGAAGTGGGGGTGGGGCAGTGGTTTGCGGGGAGATGAGGGAAGGATCCCAGCAGTGCAGGAAGTTGACAACCTGGAGAGCACAGGCCTGGAATGGGGACCTGGAAGAGTGAATGTGTCCCTCTAAACCCATCAAGTGCAGACTAGGCAGGCTTGGAAGAATTGTGTATTTGTTGGTAAATGTCAATTTCTGTGTAAACACACAACCCAATGGCAAAATATTTCCATCAATAATCATCAAAATTGACAGATGGGCAAAGTAAGAAACATGCTGCTTGAGAACTTATCATGTTGTAGGAGCAGCAGTGATCTGTATGCTCTGTATAACCTGTATGCTCAAAAGGTCTGTTAAACTCCCCCAGCTTGTGTCCTTTCCCGCTTTGAATGCCTGTAAAGTGGCTTTCCCACTCTCCTTTGTACCTCCAGTGAATGCCCTTCACCCGGCCCATCGTTCGCTGTGTTACATTCTATTGCACCTCAGGGAGACTGATCTTCATCGCACCGTCCATTGCTGTGCTGTGGGACACTTACCTTAAAGGATCCTGACATCTCCACTGCCAGGCCTGTCCTGGGAGCGTGAGTATGAGTGTGACACCCTCCCCCATCCCTTCTTTTGAGCTTAGCTATCAAGCTAATACATGTGCTGCTTTCTGCCAGACTCTGGGGGGGAGGGACATTATTAGTCCTCTTTAAGCTTACTAACTGACCCAATTTTAGGTAACACAAGCAACATTGTTTGATCTGTTATTGTACCAAAGGGGGAGATGGTTGTCTATAAAGGAGGGTGAAGACTAAATGCCTCTGATGAGAATGGGATTTGAACCCATGCAGGCAGAGCATAATACGGTAGCAGTCCATCACCTTAACCACTCGGTCACCTCATCTGAGCTGGGAAAAAACGGACAGGAGGAGAAATCTAAGGCCGGCAGAGATAGGGACACTAAGGAGTTTTTAAATACTAAGCGAAAGCAGGGTCTGAATGAGCTCCCCTCTCTCACCTAGTGAGGAGCTGGGGAAAGACTTCAGGAACAGACCGTGTTTGCATAGACACACCTACTCTGCCTAGCTATGCAGCATGATGGGGCCGCTTCCCCAAAATGACCAGTTTGGGATGGTCTTGGGTTACAAATGACTTTGGGATTGAGTGGAATGAAATGTTATTCTCCTTCCTGTATGAGTGAAGGGCAGCAGAACATACCTAGTCCGTCCTGATGGAGGGGTAGGTGAGTGAGGAATAGCTTTTATTGGACTGCAGAGAAGTGATTGAGGACGTCACCCTAAACCAGTGGTCCCCAAACATTTCACATTGTGCCCTCTTAGCCATGGCTGTGGCCCCTCGGAAGCCACGGTCAAGAACCGGGGCTGGGAGGAGTGGGGCTGTTGCTTGCTGGGGTGAGGGGTGCGGACAGGGGTAAAGGGGTCGACGCCGGGCTGGGAGCCAGAGTCTCAGGCTGAGGGTGGGGTTGGGGAAGAGCTGTGGCAGAGTGGTGCTCCCTCCCTGCCCTCTATGTGGGCTGGCTCAGGTCCTGAGGTGCCCCCATGAATGTTCCTCTGTGTCCCCCTAGGAGTCGCACCCCACATTATGGGGACCACTGAACCCTACTCGCTAAGCCGGGGCTAGTGATGCCAAACCCCCGGAAAAGGGAGAACAAGTGTGGGGGGCCCCAGCACCAGAACCATGCCCCTGCCTTCTGTCTGTGGCTCTACCCCCTTCCACCCATGGCCCCATCCACTGTCACTTCTGTTCCACCCCTTCCCCCACCAGCCCCACCCTATCACTCCTTTACCCCTGCCTCGCTGTGGCCCTGAGACCAGAGAAGCTCTGTGCCCCTGCTGCAGCCCCCGGGCTGTAGCAGGGAGTGGGAGCTCCTCCAGCCCTGGGGCTGACATAGGGGAGACTTTTCCAGGGGGATCTAACTTGGCCAGGGCCCCTGATCATGGGCCCCACTGTCCCCTTGGCAGTGCAAGGTTTGGGGAGGCTGAGTCCCCTTGTCATAAACAGATAGCTAAGGGTTAATGTTCTCTTACCTATAAAGGGGTAACACCAGTAACCTAAAACCCCTGACCAGAGGACCAATCAGGAAACAAGACTTTTTCAAATCTGGGTGGAGGGAAGTTTGTGTGTGAGTTCTTTGTTCTTTGTCTTGTGTCTGTGGCGTCTCGGCTATGAGAGTGATTTTTCTATCTCCTGCCTTTCTAATCTTCTGTTTCCAAGTTGTAAGTACAAAGATAATAAGACAATAAGTTTATATTGGTTTTTTTTGTATTTACATGTGTGTAGTTGCTGGAATGTTTAAATTGTATTCTTTTTGGATAAGGCTGTTTATTCATTTTTTCTTTTAAGCAAATAACCCTGTATTTGTCACCTTAATACAGAGAGACCATTTTTATGTCCTTTTCTTTCTTTTTATATAAAGCTTTCTTTTTAAGACCTGTTGGATTTTTTCTTTAGTGGGGACTCCAGGGAATTGAGTCTGCAGCTCACCAGGGAATTGGTGGGAGGAAGAAGTCAGGGGGAAAATCTCGTTGTGTTAGATTTACTAGCCTGACTTTGCATACCTTCTGGGTAAGGGGGAAGAGAGATTAGCTATCTTGGTACTTCTATTTCCAGGACTGGAAACAGGGAGGGGGGAGTCCCTCTGTTTAGATTCACGGAGCTTGCTTCTGTATATCTCTCCAGGAACCCAGGGAGGGAACACCTGGAGGGGAGGAGGGGGAAGGGAAATGGTTTATTCCCCTTTGTTGTGAGACTCAAGGCATCTGAGTCTGGGGGTCCCCCGGGGAAGGTTTTGGGGAGACCACAGCGAGCCAGGCACTGTATAAATCCCTGGCTGGTGGCAGCTTTACCAGGTCCAAGCTGGTAACTAAGCTTGGAGGTTTTCATGCTAACACCCATATTTTGGACGCTAAGGTCCAAATCTGGGAAAAAATGTTATGACACCCCTCCCCCCTGAGCCTCCATTACGAGCCGCCCAGGCTACCACTGCTCAGTGTGTGGCCAGTCTCTGTGTTTTCTGCTGCTTGTTCTGGGGAGCCTGGCCGGCCTTAGGGGTGGTGCCCCCCGATAGCCGCCCAGGGCTCCAGGGGTCAAAGGGCACCGTGTGGCAGTGCAAAGGTGCTCACTGCTCTCCCCTGCCCCAATGCTCCTCCATGGGTCCATAGAGGTTTGAGGGGAGTAAGGAGCAACCCTATGTGCTCCATGCGTCCTGGTCACTTTTCCCACTTGGGCTGTGCTGTGAGAGGAGCATCAGAAGCTGCTGCTCTCTGCCCTCCCGCTAGGCAGCCCGGCTGAGGAAAGTGACCTGGATGCAGGGAGCTCGGATGATCTCACTTCTTGCCCCCACATCCCACAGCCCCTAGGGGTGCCCAGATGAGCAGCGTTCCAGGGAGGAGTGGGGGGCAGCAATGCCAGCTGCTCCATGCACACAGGTCAGTCTCCCCATGTGGGTGCAGGAGGGGGTGCAAGGGTTTCTGTGATGCCTATTCTATCAATATCGTCACTCAATACCAGGCACTCAAATTCACCAGTCTTAGTACTTAGATGTTTAGCGTTTGTATTTAAGCACTTCTAAAATGTGTCCCATTTTAGCTGTCTGCTATTACATGATGTAATTGAGGGAGACTCTTTCATTTCACTGTTTCTCATCAGAACCTACCTGTACATTATCATCTTCCATCCTCTCCACCTTACTAGGCTATAGAGAATCCCTGTGAATAGTTCCTCTCCTAATGGATGTCTCTGTCTGAACCCTGTGCTCCTCAGCGCCTGTCGGCTTTCCCCAGCTCTGAGGCTGTGTCTACACCGCGCACCTTACCACGGTGCAGCTGTGCCACTCTAACCATGTCATTGTAAGGTGCGCTGTGTGGCCGTCCTTATCGCTGAGAGAGAGCTTCCCCGGCAACAAAGCCAAACTACCTCCAATGAGGGGCAGGAGCTTTGTCACCGGGAGCACAGCTCCACCTATGATGCGCTGTTCACACTGCCGCTTTTCATGGCTCAAATTTTGGCATTCGGGGAGTGTTTTTTCTCACCGCAGAGAGACAAAATTTTTAGCAACAAAAGCCGAAATTAAAAAAAACTCCTCTGCAACCTATTTAATTTTACCTTTATACAACCTTTATACTGCCTCCAGTTCTGGTATCCTCATTTGAAAAAGATGTTGTGAAATTGGAGCTAGGGCAGCAAAGAGCCACCAAATGTTCTGAGGGCTGGAGAAAAATGCCTTCCAGTGAGCTATTGAAAGAGCTCAACCTGTTTAGCTTATCAAAAGAAGATTGAAAGGTGGTTTCATTGAAATGTTGAAGGGCCTTAATGGAGAGAAAAGATTGGGTATTTTCGGGCTCTTGAATGGAGCAGAGAAAGGCATAACAAGACCCAATGGCTGGAAAGTGAAAAGAGACAAATTCATATTACAACTGAGGCACAATAGTCAACAGCGAGGATGATTCACCACAGGAGCAAGCTACCAAGGAAAGTGGTGGATTCACCATCTCCTGATGTCATTTAATGAAGACTAGATGCCTTTCTGGAATGTGTTTGCCCCCAAAGTAGCTGTTATGTCATACAGGAGGCCTGTGATATGCAGGTTAGATGCTCTAATGGTGTCTTCTGACCATGAAGTCGACTAATTTCTGAAAAACTGAGTGTAGCATTGGGAGCAGCGTCTGATGTTTTCCTGTCTAGCCGGCTTGCTGCCTAGAACGAACGCTCCTTGAGTGGGGTGATCCACAGGGAGTAGCTCAAACCTCCAAAGTGCCTGGCCAGGGGCAGGACATTAGCCCAGCAAGGGAGGGGTGTGGCAGTGACATCACAAAGGCCTTTTGCAGGACCTCAGACTATTGGTCAAAGGTGGTGGGGAGGTGGTGACCTCACAGAGAGATGCTGACATCATCCAGGCAGGACAGGGGCGAGGGGCCAGGGAAACCTCAGAGACCTCTGTGGCTTTGCTTCAGCACGTTTCCTTCTCCAGGTCTCTCTTTGAGGACTGAGAGATTATTTGGGGTCATGGACGTGAGCGCCAGGAGGAACCTCTTTCGAGTTTCCTCCTTCCCTTGTAGTGATTTTACTAGAAAACAGCCGTCCCTGTTTAGAAGGTAAGAGCCTCCTGGAGGTTTGAAACCTGTTCAGTCTGATCTATCTGGTGACAAGTGAATTCTAGGCATGGAAAACACGAGCTTAAGGAGGCAGAATTTTATTGCGCACCTGGGATTTTGTCCCTTAGAATCGCTGGGGACATTAGGGTTTGTCCTTTTTGTTTCACCTCTTCCTCCATCCCTCCCTCCTCTTCTTCTCTTGCTTCTTTTGTCCTTTCTCCTGTTCCCTTCCCAACAACAGGACGGAGGTGTGTGTGTGTGTGTTGCAGGGAAGTCCTCTGCAGCTCCCACTATGGAAGGTCCACCCAAAAATGTGGGACTGAAATAGTGCTCGGGCAGTGATCCCCAACGGTGACCTGGGCCATCCTTTGGGCTCTGTGGTGAGAACCCTCAGCCTCCCGTCCTCCGTCTCTACCCTGATTGGTTGAGCAGGGGGTTATTGACAGGGAGGAGACTCAGGTCCTTGTTGTTCTCTTTTAAGATCAAGTAAATAAGTCAGAACCAGTTCTATCTTTGATTAATTTTGCTGCTTCTCTGCATTAATTGTCTCTGAGCAGTTGATGATTCCCTCTAACATTGCAGTTCTCCTCAAATACTTGCTGAATAATTACTGTCACTGTTGTTGGTCTGGAGCTCATCTGAGAGCACAGTATTCAGGTCATTCAATGTCTGAAATTCAAGATCCGATGGTTTGTTTGAAAATCAGGGCTCTTCGGTCCTATTCCCAACACTGCCTCTGACGGGCTGTGTGACCTAAGACAAGTCAATTCTCCTTTCTCAGCCTGAGCTTCTCCCTCTTTCAAGTAGGGATAATAATGATCCGCTCTTACCTACCTCATGGTGGGTGAAGGATGCGGATCCATTTGGGAGTGTCACTAGAAGTAGTGCATAATATGAAGTTTCCCAGATTATGACATAATAGATTAGCTGAAATAGTCTATTTTATTTGTATTTTTTTATTTTGAAATTGTTAATAGTAGCAACGACTTAGCTCAGATTGAAGCATCTTATCTAATGGTTGAGATGTAAGTGTCTCCTCTTTGTGTGCGAGGAGACAATTTAACACACTCTGACGAAGAGGAGATGCTTTTGTTTTGCAACAAAATATTTTTGCAAAGATCTTTCATCCCACTTGTTATGATTTTGAGAAACAAACTGGTTTAGTCTAAATGGGATTTTCGGACAGAAACGGTTTGAATGAAATTTTCCCACCATCTCGATTCCTGGGCTCTGGGGTGTTTTCATCTGTTAGAACAGGAGTCAGAACTGGTTGCTTCTCTTTCTGGCTCTGCCATCGCCTTGTTGTGTAGGCCTTGGGTAGGTCACTTCCCTTCTCCCATCTGTCCAATCGGAACAGGAACAGTTCTCGAACTATGGGCAGTTTAGAGCCCAAGTGAGATAAGGGGTATTAAAGCCCTCTGTGAAGGAGAAAGGGGAGTTTCACAGTGTTTAGCACCAAGGAATTCTAAAGTTTGCTAAATTGTCTAGTCTGTGAAAACAAGAAATGGTCGGGGCCAAACTTATTAACCACTGCCTTTTTAAAGCCCATTCAAAGATGTGAGTCCCTATCTTTTAGGTACCTGTGGTTCTTTGCCAGCAGCAGAGAAGAGGTTCCTGCCTCCGTTTTTGTGGCCTTAACAAACCAGGTGTTGTGCCCCAGTTCTCGTCTGAGACCCCTGAAAAAGAACATCTTCCCATCCATGAACAAGACAGGACCTATCTTTCAAAGGGGAACAAAAAGACCTCTGGGACTTACAGACTAGCTAGCCTGACTGCCATAGCTGGAGAGATCCTGCAATACCTTCTTAAACACTCAGTTTGTCAGCAGCACCTACAGGATGATTTGGTTCTTATGACTAGTGAGCGTGGAATTGTCAAGAACAAATCATTCCAAACCAATCCTCTTTCCTTCTTTGGCAGGGTTCTGGGCCTGGTAGAGGTGAGTAAACAATAGATGGGATCTAGCTTGGTGTTACTAAGGCTTTTGACACAGTCCCATAGGACATTCTCAGAAGCAAACGAGGGAAATGTAGTCCAGCTGCAATCAGTGTAATGTGGGTGCAGAGCTGGTTGAAAGCCAAGACTCCAGGAGCCCTTCTCCATGTTTAGCTGCCCAACGGGAAGGGTGAACCTAGTGGGTCTGGCAGGGATCAGTCCGGTGTCAGGTACTATTCTATATTTTCATGAATGATTTGGAAAATGGAGTGGAGAGCGTCCCGATTTTTCACACTTGCTGTCTGGTCACCCTAGGGTGTGCACATGTGTGGGTCCCAGCTGCTCCCTGCCCCCCTCATTGAAACAGATGTGCAGGGTTACTGCCCTGGGAAGTGCAGGGCACCAGTGGATGTGGGGTTGGCTGGAGGTAGGGTCTGGCTTCAGGCAGGGCAAGGGCTGCGTGGCTGGCTGGCTTCAGGCAGGGGGGTGCATCAGGGGTTGGCTGGAGACAGGGCAGGGAGGATGCGGCTGGTGCAGGCAAAGCAGAAGGTGCAGGGCTGGCTGGAGACAGAGGCTGACTGCCGGCAGGGCAGGGCAGGGGGTGCAGGGCTGGCTGCAGGCAGGGCGTGGGGCAGGGCCGGTGCAAGGAAGTTTCATGCCCTAGGCGAAACTTCCACCTTGCACCCTCCCCCCCCGCACCCCTGCCTTGTGGCGCCCCACCCGTGGCAGCTCCCCCCTCCACCCTGAGGCTCCCCTCTTGTGGCAACTCTCCTGCTCTGCCCTGCGGCACCCCCGTCGCCCGAGCTCACCCCTGCTCCGAGCACGAGCACCCCGAGCACGCCGTGGCCGCTTCACTTCTCCCACCTCCAAGGCTTGCGGCGCCTAAGCCTGCCAGGCAGCCTGCCAGGCAGTCAAGCACCCTCCTCTGAGCCACAGCAGCCCTGACAGTTGACAATAGAGGCACCTTAACCCCTGAGTTCCTTCAATGTGTCCCCCTCGGGGGTCCAGCTCTGATCACCAGATACTCGGGGTATGTCTATACCACCTGCCGAATCGGTGGGCAGCGATCGATCCAGCGGGGGTTGATATATCGCGTCTAGTGTAGATGCAATACATTGAGTGCTCTCCCCTCGCCTGCTGTACTCCAGCTCGGTGAGAGGCGCAGGCAGAGTGTACGGGGAGCTGCAGCAGTCAACTCACCGAGACTGTGACATTATAAGTATAATCTAATATCTCATTGAAAGGTGACAGGGCCAGAAAGAGTTAATTAACGCACCTCACCGACTGACCTGACCCGTGGGTGAACCTTAAAAACTGGTTAACAAGATATGTAAATGAACAGAGCTTTGAAATGCAAGTCTGCAGTGTTAGAGGTAGAAGGGGAAGTGTTTGCTCAGGTCTTGTGATGTCAGCAAACAAGTCTTGTCTATTGCTGTAGTTTTAATTCAAAGAGCAAAAAAAGAATATTAACAGTTATGATGATACTTGAGTGAAATAGTATTATTGTCTGTGTCTCTTTGAAGGTTGTGGTAATCTGTATCTGAACTGCTTGATGGATGTACTAATTGCCAGGATGTTTGAAAGAAGAGTTAAGCCTATTGTTTTCTCAGGCTGAAAGGCTGCTGGAAATGTTTAAGAACCTGGGACACGATCCTTCTTCATCTCAGATCTGCTTTGGGTTTCACGAGGGGGAAACCTTAAGCCACAAGGATTGAGATCCCCAGTCATTGACTGGAGCCACCCTGAATATGGACATTGGATTATAACCTATGGACTATTTCTAAAAGGACTTTTGGCAACTACAAGCTCATCTCTACTTTGTATCTGAACCTCAAAAATTGAATTCAAGTCTATATGTCTATGAATCTTTTAACCAACACTCACTCTCTCTCTTTTCTTTTCTAATAAATTTTAGCTTAGTTAATAAGAATTGGCTATAGCATGTATTTTAGGTAAAATCTAAGTTATAATTGAACCTGGTTATGTGGCTGATCCTTTGGGATCGGAAGAATCTTTTCTTTTATATGATGAAGTAAGATTTTCAGGAATCATCATCATATCTAACAGGTGTGTCTGGACGGAGGCCTGAGGCTGGGTACTTTAAGGGAACTGCGTGGTTTAAACTTCTAAGTAACCAGTGAGGTACTACAGAAGCTGTTTTGTGCTGGCTTGGTAAATCTAAGTATTGAAATAACCAGCAGCGTTTGGGATTTGTCTGCCCTGTTTTGTCTGCAATTCACTCTGATTGAGTGAGCTGAGCTGGCTCCCATGGGCAGCACCGTCACACCTACAGCCAGGCTGCAGAGGTCCGGGGGATCTTAGGGGCCTTGGGGTGCACAGATACCTATGTCCAGGCCATAGCGGTCCCTGGGGGGCTTAGAGAGTTTGGGGGGGACACAGATACCAATCTCCATGGTCTAGGGGTCCCATGGGGGCTTAGAGGGTTCGTGGGGGGCACATATTCCTACATCCAGGCTGTAGGGTTACCAGGGGGGCTTAGGGGATTAGTGGGGGGCAAAGATACCTACGTCCAGGCTGGAGGCATCCTGGGAGTCTTAGGGGATTTGTGGGGGCCAAAGACACCTATGATGTCCAGGCTGTAGGGGTAGCAGTGGGTTTTAGGGGTTCGAGTGGGCACAGATACGTATGTCCAGGCTGTATCGTTCCCAGGGGGGGTTAGAGGTTTCGTGAGGGGCACAGATATCTACGTCCAGATTGTAGATGTCCCGGGAGGGGGAGGTTAGGGGGGTTGTGGGAGTGCAAATACCTATGTCCAGGCTGTAGGGGTTCCTGGGGCTTAGAGGGTTTCTGAGGGGCACATATACCTATGTGCACACTGGAGTGTCGCAAGGGGCTTATGGAGTCTATATGGGGTACAGATACCAATGTTCTGGCTGTATAGGTCCCTCGGGGGCTTAGCGGGTTTGTGGGGGGCACAGATACCTAAGTTCAGGCTGGAGGAATCTCTGAGTGTCTTAGGTGTTTGGTGGGAGGTATAGATACCTACGTCCAGGCTACAGGGGTCTCGGAGGGGCTTAGGGTCTGTCACGGAGTGAGGGGGAGTCCGGTCCTGCACCCCTCTTCCTGGGACTCACAGTGACTCTCAGCCAGCCAGTAAAACAGAAGGTTTATTGGACAACAGGAGCGAAGGATACAGCAGAGCTTGGAGGCACAAGCAGGACCCCACAATCAAGTCCTTCTAGGGGTTCAGGAAACTTAGTTCCCAGTTTGGGAATCCCTGAATTCCAACCACCCAGACCAAAACCGAAACTGAACTAACCCAACTCCCTCCAGCTGGCCATTTCCTGTGTCCAGCTTCCCGGGCAAAGGTGCTGACCCTTCCCCCCGCCTAGCTCAGGTTACAGGCTGAGCACGTGTCCGGTCCTAAAGTCACCCCCTGCTCTCCCATCCCCCACACAGACAGTCCCTACTCCATCACAGTAATGCACAGAGCATTTCCTGCATAGAGCCACAGTGACACTGTGTGGCCACACTGGGTAATGCACAGAGCATTTCCCGCATGGAGCAACAGTGACACCATGTGGCCACGCACGGTAATGCACAGAGCATTTCCTGGATGGAGCAACAGTGATTCCATGTGGCCACGCAGGGTAATGCACAGAGCATTTCTCTCATAGAGGAACAGTGACAATATGTGGCCATGCAGGGTAATGCACAGAGCATCATGCCTATGTAAAGATGGGTTAGCTTGTGGGGGACTCTGAAACTGTACTGCAGAACACAGTAGTTGGCAGACAGGAGGAGTTTGTGGGAGTGGCCCACGGAGTGAGGTGAGTCTAGCAGTTATGGGGGACAGCTGGAGCAGAACACAGGTCGGCTGGCAGAGCAGCTGGTGGACTGAGCTGAGCAGTTTGTGGGGAAGGCAAAAGCAGAATCCCATGGAGAGGCAGAGCAGTCAGCAGTGGACCACATAAGGTGCCCCTTTCTACTCAGGCTGGCAGGGGGAAAAACCCTGCAGATAGACTCTTGAACTCTGGGGTTGCGCAACTGTGGGTGATTTTGGGGTTGCTGGACTCTTGAAACGTTGGAGATATTGGACTTTGGAGCCTTGGGGTGATTTGGGGATTGCTGGACTCATGAGCCCAGGGAAAAGGTCACGGCCTAGTTGAGGTGTTTTCCCAATTTAATGCTATGTTGTTTATCTCACGTTATTAAACATTTTCAGCTACACCCAGACTCTGTGCTTGCGAGAGGGGAAGTATTGCCTCTTTAAGGCACCTAGGAGTGCATATGTAAAATTTTCCCATGTCACTGGGTGGGGGCTCGAGCTGGTTTGCATTACATTGTAGGCAAGGGACCCCTATGTATTGAACCCAGTCCTTTGTGCTATCAGTTCAGCCTGGCAGAAGGGTTCCACCTACGTCCAGGCTCAAGGGGTGCCTGGGGGGCTTAGGGAGTTCGTGGGGGGCACAGATATCTAGGTCCAGGCTGTAGGGGGTCGGGGGGGGCTCAGGAGTTTGGTGGGGGGCACAGATACCTACGTCCAGGCTGCAGGGGTCCCAGAGGGACTTAGGGGGTGTCACGTAGTGTGGTGGAATCTGGCCCTGTACCCCTCTTCCTGGGACACACAGTGACTCAGCCAGCCAGTAAAACAGAAGGTTTTTTTGGCCAACAGGAACGAAGGATACAGCAGGGCTTTTAGGCACAACCAGGAACCCTCAATCGAGTCCTTCTGGGGGTTCAGGAAGCTTAGTTCCCAGTTTGGGATTCCCTGAATTCCAACAACCCAGCTCCAAACCAAAACTGAACTAACTCCCTCCAGCCAGCCCCTTCCTTTATTCAGCTTCCTGGGCAAAGGTGCTGACCCCTTCCCAGCTGCCTAGCTTAAGTTACAGGCTTAGGTCCTGTCCCTCACCTATAGTCACCCGCTGCTCTCCCATCCCCCACACAGACAGTCCCCACTCCATCACAGTAATGCCCAGAGCATTTCACGCATGGAGCAACAGTAACTCTGTGTGGCCATGCAGGGTAATGCCCAGAGCATTTCCCCCGTGGAGCAACAGTGACACCATGTGGCCACACAGGGTAATGCACAGAGCATTTCCTGCATGGAGCAACAATGACACCGTGTGTCCACGCAGGGTAATGCACAGAGCATTTCCTGCATGGAGCAACAGTGACACCACGTGGTCACG
The DNA here is from genome assembly GCF_025201925.1 of Gopherus flavomarginatus. Taxonomy (NCBI): domain Eukaryota; kingdom Metazoa; phylum Chordata; order Testudines; family Testudinidae; genus Gopherus; species Gopherus flavomarginatus. Next base: position 10,706,718 of record NC_066636.1, read on the forward strand.
CAGCGTAATGCACAGAGCATTTCCTGCATGGAGCAACAGTGACACCATGTGGTCAGGCAGGGTAATGCACAGAGCATTTCCCCGCATGGAGCAACAGTGGCACTGTGTGGCCACGCAGGGTAATGCACAGAGCATCACACCTACGTGGAGGTTGTAGAGATCCCTCGAGGGCTTACGGGGGTTCGTAGGGTCGCAGATACCTACATCCAGTATGGGCAGGACCCTGGGAGAGTTAGGGGGGTTGTGAGGGGCATAGGTACTTGCGTCCAGGCTGTAGAGGTCCTGGTGGGGATTAAAGGCTTCCTGGAGGAGAGCAATATCTACGTCCAGGCTGAAGGGGTCCCTGGACGCTTAGGGGGTTGTGGTGAGCACAGTGATCCCTGGGGGTATAGGGACTTGGTGAGGGGCACAGATACCTATGTATGTCCTGGAGGGGTCCCTGGGGGGGGCTTAGTGGTACTGTAGGAGACACAGATACCTTCGTCCAGGCTATAGGCATTCTGGGGGGGCTTATGGCTTTGGGGGGGCACAGATACCTACATCCAGTCTGGAGGGGTCCCGGGGGGCTTAGGTGGTTTGTGGGGAGGGGCACAGATATGTACATCCATGCTGGAGAGGTTCCGGAGAGGATTAGGGGTTTGTGGGGGGCAGAGATACCTACTTCCAGGCAATAGGTCTTCCAGGGGGAATTAGTGTGTTGGGGGGGCACAGATACCTAGGTGCAGGCTGGAGGGTCCCCGGGGGGGAGCTTACGCCGTTTGTGTTGGGCACAGATATCTGCATCCAGGCTGGAGTGGTCCCTGTGGGGGCTAAAGCGGTTTCTGGTGGGCACAGACAGCTACTTCCAGGCTGGAGGGGTTTCCCGGCACTTAGGTGTTGTGGGGGGCACAGAAACTTCCATCCAGGCTGGAGGGTCCCTGGGGAGCTTAGCGGGTTCATAGGGGGCACAGATACCTAAATCCAGGCTGGAGGGATCCAGGGGGGGCTTATGGGGTTCAGGGGGCACAGATACTTATCTCTAGGCTGTAGTGGTCCCTGGTGGGCTTAGGGGGCTTTGGGGGGCCCCAGATACCTAAGTCCATGCTGTAGGCGTCCCTACAGGTGCTTATGGGTTCATGGGGTGCACAGATAATTATGTCCAGGCTGGAGGGGGCAGGGGGGGGTTGGGGTTTCATGGGGGGCACAGATACAAACCTCCAGGCTGTAGGAGTCCCAGGGGGGCTGTGGGGGTACAGATACCTACATCTAGGCTGGAGGGTTCCTGGGGGGTATAGAGGGTTTGTGCGGGGCACAGATACCTAGGTACAGGCTGTCGGTGTCCCGAGAAGATGAGGCGGTTCACTGGGGGCTCAGATATATCCAGGATGGATGTGTCCCGAGGAGCTTAGGGGGTTCGTGCGGTGCTCAGACACCTGTGTCCAGGCTGTAGGGATCCCTGGGGGCTTAGGGGGTTCGTGGAGGTCACAGGTAGTTACGTCCAGGCTGAATTGGTAATGGGAGTGCTTAAGGGATCGGGGCTGACACAGATACCTACGTCCAGGGTCTAGGGGTCCCCAGGGGATTGGGGGTTGAGGGGGGAACAGATACCTACGTCATAGCTGGAGGTGTCTTGGGTGGTTTAGGAGGTTCGTTGGAGTCACAGATACCTAAGTCCAGGCTGTAGGGGTTCCTGGGGCATTCGGGGATTTCTGGGGGTCACAGATACCTACGTGCAGACTAGAGGGGTCCCAGAGGTCTTAGGAGAATTATGGGGGTCACAGATACCTACATGCAGACTGGAGGGGTCCTGGAGCGCTTAAGAGATTTATGGGGGGCACAGATACCAACATACTGGCTGTAAAGGTCCCTGGGGGGCTTTGTGGGTTCGGGGGGCACAGATACCAATGTCCTGGCTGTAGATGTTCCTGGGGTACATAGAGGGGCTGTGGTCGCACATAACCCTACATCCAGGCTGTCGGAGTCCCGGGGGCCCCTGGCCAAATTGGGTCCCCCTGGAAAGGTCTCCCTCACGGTGGCCCCAGGGCTGGAGGAGCTCCCACTCCCTGATATGGCGCAGAGGCTGCAGCAGGGGCACAGAGCTTCTCTGGTGTCAGGGCCACAGCGGGGCAGGGGTAAAGGAGTGAGACCAGAGAAGCTCTGTGCCCCTGCTGCAGCCCCCAGGTAATAGAAAGGAGTGGGAGCTCTTCCAGCCCTGAGGCCATCGTGGAGGAACATCTACAGCCAGGACATTGGTATCTGTCATACATTAGAAGCAAGAGGAAGACTAAGGACAGGGTAGGCCCACCGCTCAGTGAGGAGGGGGAAACAGTAACGGGAGACTTGGAAATGGCAGAGATGCTTAATGACTTCTTTGTTTCAGTCTTCACTGAGAAGTCTGAAGGAATGTCTGGTATAGTGAATGCTTACGGGAAGAGGGTAGGTTTAGAAGAGAAAATAAGGAAAGAGCAAGTAAAAAATCACTTAGAAAAGTTAGATGCCTGCAAGTCACCAGGGCCTGATGAAATGCATCCTAGAATACTCAAGGAGTTAATAGAAGAGGTATCTGAGCCTCTAGCTATTATCTTTGGGAAATCATGGGAGACGGGGGAGATTCCAGAAGACTGGAAGGGGGCAAATATAGTGCCCATCTATAAAAAGGGAAATAAAAACAACCCAGGAAACTACAGACCAGTTAGTTTAACTTCTGTGCCAGGGAAGATAATGGAGCAAGTAATCAAAGAAATCATCTCCAAACACTTGGAAGGTGGTAAGGTGATAGGGAATAGCCAGCATGGATTTGTAAAGAACAAATCGTGTCAAACTAATCTGATAGCGTTCTTTGATAGCATAACGAGCCTTGTGGATAAGGGAGAAGCGGTGGATGTGATTTACCTAGACTTTAGTAAGGCATTTGATACGGTATCGCATGATATTCTTATAGATAAACTAGGAAAGTACAATTTAGATGGGGCTACTATAAGGTGGGTGCATAACTGGCTGGATAACCGTACTCAGAGAGTAGTTGTTAATGGCTCCCAATCCTGCTGGAAAGGTATAACAAGTGGGGTTCCGCAGGGGTCTGTTTTGGGACCGGTTCTGTTCAATATCTTCATCAACGATTTAGATGTTGGCATAGCAAGTACGCTTATTAAGTTTGCGGATGATACCAAACTGGGAGGGATTGCAACTGCTTTGGAGGACAGGGTCAAAATTCAAAATGATCTGGACAAATTGGAGAAATGGTCTGAGGTAAACAGGATGAAGTTCAATAAAGATAAATGCAAAGTGCTCCACTTAGGAAGGAACAATCAGTTTCACACATACAGAATGGGAACAGATTGTCTAGGAAGGAGTATGGCAGAAAGAGATCTAGGGCTTGTAGTAGACCACAAGCTTAATATGAGTCAACAGTGTGATACTGTTGCAAAAAAAGCAAACGTGATTCTCGGATGCATTAACAGGTGTGTTGTAAACAAGACACGAGAAGTCATTCTTCCGCTTTACTCTGCACTGGTTAGGCCTCAACTGGAGTATTGTGTCCAGTTCTGGGCACCACATTTCAAGAAAGATGTGGAGAAATTGAAGAGGGTCCAGAGAAGAGCAACAAGAATGATTAAAGGTCTTGAGAACATGACCTATGAAGGAAGGCTGAAGGAATTGGGTTTGTTTAGTTTGGAAAAGAGAAGACTGAGAGGGGACATGATAGCAGTTTTCAGGTATCTAAAAAGGTGTCAACAGGAGGAGGGAGAAAACTTGTTCACCTTAACCTCCAATGATAGAACAAGAAGCAATGGGCTTAAACTGCAGCAAGGGAGATTTAGGTTGGACATTAGGAAAAAGTTCCTAACTGTCAGGGTAGTTAAACACTGGAATAGATTGCCTAGGGAAGTTGTGGAATCTCCATCTCTGGAGATATTTAAGAGTAGGTTAGATAAATGTCTATTAGGGATGGTCTAGACAGTATTTGGTCCTGCCATGAGGGCAGGGGACTGGACTCGATGACCTCTCGAGGTCCCTTCCAGTCCTAGAGTCTATGAGTCTATGAGTAATCTGTGCCCCCCATAAACCACCTAATCCCCACGGGAACCCCTACAGCCAGGATGTTGGTATCTATCCCCCTATAAATCTCCTAAGCCCTCTGGAACCCTTCCAGTCTGAACGTAGGTATCTGTGACCCCCAGAAATCCCCGAATACCCCAGGAACCCCTACAGCCTGGACTTAGGTATCTGTGACTCCAACGAACCTCCTAAACCACCCAGGACCCCTTCAGCTAGGACGTAGGCATCTGTTCCCCCCTCAACCCCCAATCCCCTCGGGACCCCTAGACCCTGGACGTAGGTATCTGTGTCCACCCCGATTCCCTAAGCACCCCCATTACCCCTTTAGCCTGGACGTAGGTATCTGTACTCCCACAAACCCCCTAAACGTCCCAGCGACCCCTTCAGCCTGGAAGTCCCTATCTGTGACACCCACGAACCTCTAACCTCCCAGGGATCCCTACAGCCTGGACACAGGTGTCTGAGCACCCCACAAACCCCCTAAGCTCCTCGGGACACATCCAGCCTGGATGTATCTGAGACCCCAGTGAACTGCCTCATCTCCTTGGGACACCGACAGCCTGTACCTAGGTATCTGTGCCCCGCACAAACCCCCTATAACCCCCAGGACCCATCCAGACTAGATGTAGGTATCTGTACCCCCACAGCCTCCCTGGGACTCCTACAGCCTGGAGGTTTGTATCTGTGCCCCTCATGAAACCCCAACCCCCCCTGTCCCCTCCAGACTGGACATAAGTATCTGTGCACCCCACGAACCCATAAGCACCTGTAGGGACGCCTACAGCATGGACTTAGGTATCTGGGCCCCCCAAAACCCCCTAAGCCCACCAGGGACCCCTATAGCCTAGAGATAAGCATCTGTGCTCCCTGAACCCCATAAGCCCCCCCTGGACCCATCCAGCCTGGACTTAGGTATCTGTGCCCTACATGAACCCGCTAAGCCCCCCAGGGACCCTCCAGCCTGGATGGAAGTATCTGTGCCCCCCACAACCCCTAAGTGCCGAGAAACCCCTCCAGCCTGGAGGTAGTTATCTGTGCCCACCAGAAACCGCTTTAGCCCCCCCAGGGACCACTCCAGCCTGGATGCAGATATCTGTGCCCAACACAAACGGCGTAAGCCCCCCCCCGGGAACCCTCCAGCCTGAACCTAGGTATCTGTGCCCCCCCAACACACTAATTCCCCCTGGAAGACCTATTGCCTGGAAGTAGGTATCTCTGCCCCCCACAAACCCCCTAAGCCTCCCAGGGACCCCTACAGCCTAGACGTAGGTATCTCTGCCACCCAGAAAACCCCTAATCCACCCAGGGAACCCTACAGCATGGACCTAGGTATCTGTGCCCCCCCGGAAATCCCTAAACCCCCAGGAACCACTCCAACCTGGACACAGATATCTGTGCCTCCCAAAAAACCCTAAGCTCCCCGGGACCCCTAGAGTATGGAGATAGGTATCTCTGCCATCCGCAAAAACTCCTAATCCTCTCCGGAACCTCTCCTGCCTGGATGTACATATCTGTGCCCCTCCCCACAAACCACCTAAGCCCCCCGGGACCCCTCCAGCCTGGATGTAGGTATCTGTACCCCCCCAAAGCCCTAAGCCCCCCCAGAATGCCTATAGCCTGGACGTAGGTATCTGTGTCTCCTACAGTACCACTAAGCCCCGCCCCCCAGGGACCCTTCCAGGACATACATAGGTATCTGTGCCCCTCACCAAGTCCCTATACCCACAGGGATCACTGTGCTCACCACAACCCCCTAAGCGTCCAGGGACCCCTTCAGCCTGGACGTAGATATTGCTGTCCTCCAGGAAGCCTTTAATCCCCACCAGGACCTCTACAGCCTGGATACAAGTACCTATGCCCCTCACAACCCCGCTAACTCTCCCAGGGTCCCGCCCATACTGGATGTAGATATCTGTAACCCTACGAACCCCCGTAAGCCCTCGAGGGATCTCTACAGCCTCCACGTAGGTGCGATGCTCTGTGCATTACCCTGTGTGGCCACGTGGTGCCACTGTTGCTCCATGCAGGAAATGCTCTCTGCATTACCCTGCGTGGCCACACGGTGCCACTGTTGCTCCATGCAGGAAATGCTCTGTGCATTACCCTGTGTGACCACATGGTGTCACTGTTGCTCCATGCGTGGAAATGCTCTGTGCATTACCCTGTGTGGCCATACGGTGCCACTGTTGCTCCATGCAGGAAATGCTCTGTGTATTACCCTGCATGGCCACACGGTGTCACTCTTGCTCCATGCAGGAAATGCTCTGTGCATTACCCTGTGTGGCCACATGGTGTTACTGTTGCTCCATGCGCGAAATGCTCTGGGCATTACTGTGATGGAGTGGGGACTGTCTGTGTGGGGGATGGGAGAGCAGGGGGTGACTTTAGGTGAGGGACAGGACCTAAGCCTGTAACTCGAGCTAGGCAGGGCTGAAAGAGTGAGCACCTTTGCCCGGGAAGCTGGACACAGGAAGGGGTCGGCTGGAGGGAGTTAGTTCAGTTTTTTTTTGGAGCTGGGTAGTTGGAATTCAGAGAATCCCAAACTGGGAACTAAGCTTCCTGAACCCCCAGAAGGACTCGACTGACGGGTCCTGATTGTGCCCCAAAGCCCTGCTGTATCCTTCGTTCCTGTTGGCCAAAACAACCCTCTGTTTTACTGGCTGGCTGAGTCACTGTGTGTCCCTGGAAGAGGGGTGCAGGGCCAGATCCCACCACACTCCATGACACCCACTAAGCCTCTCTGGGACCTCTGCAGCTGGGACGTAAGTATCTGTGCCCCCTACCAAGCCCCTGAGCCCCCCAGGGACCCCTAGAGCCTGGACCTAGATCTCTGTGCCCCCCAGGAACCTCCTCAAATCCCCAGGGACCCCTTCAGCCTGGACATACGTGGAACCCGTCTGCCAGGCTGAATTGATAGCAGCAAGGGCTGGGTTCAATACATAGGGGTCCCTTCCCTATTACGTAATGCAAACCAGATCGAGCCCTCACCCAGTGACATGGGAAAATTTTACGTACACACCCCTAGGTGCCTCAAAGAGGCAATACTTCCCCTCTCGCAATCATAGAATCTGGGTATAGCAGAAAATGTTTAATAACAACATAGCATTAAATTTGGAAAACACCTCAACTAGGCCGTGTCCTTTTCCCTGGGCTCTAGAATCTAGCAATCCCGAAATCACCCCAAGACTCCAAAGTACAATACCTCAAATATTTCAAGACTCCAGCAACCCCATAATCACCCACATTCCCGCAGCCCCAGAGTTCAAGAGTCTATCTGCCGGGTTTTCCCCCCTGCCAGCCTGGGTAGAAAGGGGCACCTTACGTGGTCCACTGCTGTCTGCCCTGCCTCTCCGTGGGATTCTGCTTCTACCTTTCCCACAAACTGCTCAGCTCAGTCCACCAGCTGCTCTGCTCCACCAGCCAACCTGTGATCTGCTCCAGCTGTCTCCAAAAACTGCTTACCTTATTTCACTCCGTGAGCCATTCCAAGTGTTCCACAAATTGCTTTTCTCCATCAGCTGCTCTGCAATATAGTTTCAAACTCCCCCACTATTTAACACAGCACTTCAGTGACCTCAGATCAGGAACCTGGATCTTCACTTATTAAGAAAATCAACAACCAGTTCTACTATTCCACTGTTAAAAGAAAAGAAGATGTAATTGGTGTTTCTGGCTCATCCAAGGAGCCCACTCCCTTGTCTAGTGAGTGCCACTCAACTGATGGTGAGAATCCCTGTCTCAAAGCTGTTTCACAGTTCCTCATCCACACAATCAGGGTGTCAACACTCCACATCTCACAACCAAACAACAAATAAACTGGGGATACCATAGCTGCCAAAGTAACCATCCCAGGCTGCCAGGGCCGTGTCACGCATGGTGAGTGTGTCTATGCAAACATGATCAGACCCTGAAATCCTTTTCCACACTTGCCATAATTCACCACCAGATGTGAGGGTAGAGTTCATCCTGCTTCTGCTTACATAGGTATCTGTGCCCCCCACAACCCCCTAATCCCACCAGAACCCATCTAGCCTGGATAATGGTATCTGTGCTCTCCACAAACCTCTAAGCCCCCCAGGGAACCCACAAGCCCAGATGTAGGCATCTGTATGCCCCACACACCCCTTAATACCCACAGGAACCTTCCAGACTGTAGGTAGGTATCTGTGACCCCTACAGCCCCACAAAGTCCCTCAGGACCCCTACAGCATGGATGTTTGTATCTGTGACCGACAAAAACCGCCTAAGCTACCCAGGGCCACCTACCATCAGGATGTAGGTATCTGTTCCCCCCCCAAACACACCTAATCCCCCCGGAACCCCTCCAGCCTAGATGTAGGTATCTCTGACCCCACGAATCCGCTAAGACATGACAGGACCCCTCCAGCATCGACATAGGTATCTGTGCAAACACAACCCTCCTAACACCCCCAAAACCCCTCCAGCCTAGACGCAGGTATCTGTGCCCAGCATGAACCCCCTAAGGTCCCTAGGACCCCTCTTGCCTGGATGAATGTATCTGTGCCCCTTACAAACCCCTAAGCCCCCCCCCCCAGGATCCCTATAGACCGGACGTAGATATCTGTGCACCCTCACGAACCCACTGATACTCCCAGCGACCCCTACAGCATGGAAGTAGGTATCTGTACCCCAAAATTCCCCAAAGCAACCCCAGGACCCCTACAGCCTCGATATAGGTATCTGTGCCCCCGCACAACTCCCTAATACCCCCAGAACTCCTCCAGCCTGGACGTAGATATTTGTGACTTCCAGGAACCCCCAAAGCCCTCCCCAGGACTTCTCCAGTCCCTACATAGGTATCTCTGCCCCCCACCAGCCTTCTAAGACCCATAGGGCTCCCACCAGCCTGGTTATAGCTATGTGTACGCCACACAAACCCCCTAAGCTCCCCAGGGCCCCCTCCAACCGGTACGTAGGTATCTGCGCAACCACAAACCCTTAAGTCCCCCAGAGACCCCTCCAGACCATACATAGGTTTCTGTGACCCTTACCAACTCCTTAAACCCCCAGGGACCACTACAGCATGGACGTATGTATCTATGCTCACCACAACCCCCTAAGCCATCCAGGGACCTCTCCAGCCCTGACGTAGATATTTGTGCCCCTCATGAAGCCCCTAATGCCCACCAGAATGTCTCTAGCCTTGACGTAGCTATCTGTGCCCCCCACGACCCCTAAGTCCCCCAGGGATCTCTACAGCCTCTACATAGGCGTGATGCTCTGTGCATTACCCTGCATGGCCACATGTTGTCACTGTTCCTCTATGAGAGAAATGCTCTGTGCATTACCCTGCGTGGCCACATGGAATCACTGTTGCTCCATCCAGGAAATGCTCTGGGCATTTCCCTGCATGGCCACATGGTGTCACTGTTGCTCCATGCAGGAAATGCTCTCTCCATTAGCTGGTGTGGTCACAAGGCGTCAATGTTCCTCCATGCGGGAAATGCTCTGTGCATTACCCTGCCTGGCCACACGGTGTCACAGTTGCTCCAATGGGAAATGTTCTGTGCGTTACCGTGCGTGGCCACATGGTGTCACTGTTGCTCTATGCGGGAAATGCTCTGTGCATTACTGTGATGGAGAAGGGACTGTCTGTGTGGGGGATGGGAGAGCAGGGGGTGACTTTAGGACCGGACACGTGCTCAGCCTGTAACCTGAGCTAGGCGGGGGGAGGGGTCAGCACCTTTGCCCGGGAAGCTGGACACAGGAAATGGCCAGCTGGAGGGAGTTGGGTTAGTTCAGTTTCGGTTTTGGTCTGGGTGGTTGGAATTCAGGGATTCCCAAACTGGGAACTAAGTTTCCTGAACCCCTAGAAGGACTTGATTGTGGGGTCCTGCTTTTGCCTCCAAGCTCTGCTGTATCCTTCGCTCCTGTTGTCCAATAAACCTTCTGTTTTACTGGCTGGCTGAGAGTCACTGTGAGTCCCAGGAAGAGGGGTGCAGGACCGGACTCCCCCACACTCCGTGACAGACCCTAAGCCCCTCCGAGACCCCTGCAGCCTGGACGTAGGTATCTGTGCCTCCCACTAAACACCTAAGACACTCAGAGATCCCTCCAGCCTGAACTTAGGTATCTGTGCCCCCCACAAACCCCCTAAGCCCCCGAGGGACCTATACAGCCAGAACATTGGTATCTGTACCGCATATAGACTCCATAAGCCCCTTGCGACACTCCAGTGTGCACGTAGGTATATGTGCCCCTCAGAAACCCTCTAAGCCCCAGGAATCCCTACAGCCTGGACATAGGTATTTGCACTCCCACAACCCCCCTAACCCCCCCCTCCCGGGACATCTACAATCTGGACGTAGATATCTGTGCCCCTCACGAAACCTCTAACCCCCCCTGGGAACGATACAGCCTGGACATACGTATCTGTGCCCACTCGAACCCCTAAAACCCACTGGTACCCCTACAGCCTGGACATCATAGGTGTATTTGGCCCCCACAAATCCCCTAAGACTCCCAGGATGCCTCCAGCCTGGACGTAGGTATCTTTGCCCCCCACTAACCCCCTAAGCCCCCCTGGTAACCCTACAGCCTGGATGTAGGAATATGTGCCCCCCACGGACCCTCTAAGCCCCCATGGGACCCTAGAGCATGGAGATTGGTATCTGTGTCCCCCCCAAACTCTCTAAGCCCCCCAGGGACCGCTATGGCCTGGACATAGTTATCTGTGCACCCCAAGGCCCCTAAGATCCCCCGGACCTCTGCAGCCTGGCTGTAGGTGTGACGGTGCTGCCCGTGGGAGCCAGCTCAGCTCACTCAATCAGAGTGAATTGCAGACAAAACAGGGCAGACAAATCCCAAACGCTGCTGGTTATTTCAATACTTAGATTTACCAAGCCAGCACAAAACAGCTTCTGTAGTACCTCACTGGTTACTTAGAAGTTTAAACCACGCAGTTCCCTTAAAGTACCCAGCCTCAGGCCTCCGTCCAGACACACCTGTTAGATATGATGATGATTCCTGAAAATCTTACTTCATCATATAAAAGAAAAGATTCTTCCGATCCCAAAGGATCAGCCACATAACCAGGTTCAATTATAACTTAGATTTTACCTAAAATACATGCTATAGCCAATTCTTAGTAACTAAGCTAAAATTTATTAGAAAAGAAAAGAGAGAGAGTGAGTGTTGGTTAAAAGATTAATAGACATATAGACTTGAATTCAATTTTTGAGGTTCAGATACAAAGTAGAGATGAGCTTGTAGTTGCCAAAAGTCCTTTTAGAAATAGTCCATAGGTTATAATCCAATGTCCATATTCAGGGTGGCTCCAGTCAATGACTGGGGATCTCAATCCTTGTGGCTTAAGGTTTCCCCCTCTTGAAACCCAAAGCAGATCTGAGATGAAGAAGGATCGTGTCCCAGGTTCTTAAACATTTCCAGCAGCCTTTCAGCCTGAGAAAACAATAGGCTTAACTCTTCTTCCAAACATCCTGGCAATTAGTACATCCATCAAACAGTTCAGATACAGATTACCACAACCTTCAAAGAGACACAGACAATGATACTATTTCACTCAAGTATCATCATAAATGTTAATATTCTTTTTTTGCTCTTTGAATTAAAACTATAGCAATAGACAAGACTTGTTTGCTGACATCACAAAACCTGAGCAAACACCTCCCCTTCTACCTCTAACACTGCGACTTGCATTTCAAAGCTCTGTTCATTTACATATCTTGTTAACCAGTTTTTAAGGTTCACCCACGGGTCAGGTCAGTCGGTGAGGTGAGTTAATTAACTCTTTCTGGCCCTGTCACCTTTCAATGAGATATTAGATTATACTTATAATGTCACAGTCTCGGTGAGTTGACTGCTGCAGCTCCCCGTAGACTCTGCCTGCGCCTCTCACCGAGCTGGAGTACAGCAGGCGAGGGGAGAGCACTCAATGTATTGCATCTACACTAGACGCGATATATCAACCCCCGCTGGATCGATCGCTGCCCACCGATTCGGCAGGTGGTATAGACATACCCCGAGTATCTGGTGATCGGAGCTGGACCCCCGAGGGGGACACATTGAAGGAACTCAGGGGTTAAGGTGCCTCTATTGTCAACTGTCAGGGCTGCTGTGGCTCAGAGGAGGGTGCTTGACTGCCTGGCAGGCTTAGGCACCGCAAGCGTTGGAGGTGGGAGAAGTGAAGCGGCCACGGCATGCTCGGGGTGCTCGTGCTCGGAGCAGGGGTGAGCTCGGGAGACGGGGGTGCCGCAGGGCAGAGCAGGAGAGTTGCCACAAGAGGGGAGCCTCAGGGTGGAGGGGGGAGCTGCCACGGGTGGGGCGCCTCAGGGCAGGGGTGCTGGCTGGGAGGGTGCAAGGTGGAAGTTTCGCCTAGGGCATGAAACTTCCTTGCACCGGCCCTGCCCCACGCCCTGCCTGCAGCCAGCCCTGCACCCCCTGCCCTGCCCTGCCGGCAGTCAGCCTCTGTCTCCAGCCAGCCCTGCACCTTCTGCTTTGCCTGCACCAGCCGCATCCTCCCTGCCCTGTCTCCAGCCAACCCCTGATGCACCCCCCTGCCTGAAGCCAGCCAGCCACGCAGCCCTTGCCCTGCCTGAAGCCAGACCCTACCTCCAGCCAACCCCACATCCACTGGTGCCCTGCACTTCCCAGGGCAGTAACCCTGCACATCTGTTTCAATGAGGGGGGCAGGGAGCAGCTGGGACCCACACATGTGCACACCCTAGGGTGACCAGACAGCAAGTGTGAAAAATCGGGACGCCGTGGGGGGTAATAGGATCCTAGATAAGACCCCAAAATTCGGACTGTCCCTATAAAATTGGGACATCTGGTCACCACAGCAAACCCCCAGGACTCCTGAGTTCCATTGCTGGGTTTCCTATTGGTTCCTCTGCTGGTTGTTTTCCTTTTCTGGGGACTTTGGGCAAGTTGCTCCCCACTCTCGGGCTCTGTCCCCAGCAGTCAAATGGGGATTTCATACCTTCCCGCTATTGGAAAGTGCTGGGAGAATCCCCCAGCAAAAGCTGCTCTGACAGTGCTAAGCAGCATCTGACCATTCAAGGTCGGAGCTCACTGCCCAGGAAGAGTGCTTGGCTCTGGGGTTTCACTTCAGCCCAGTGTAGAGAGAGAGCCCTAACCATGGAGTTTGGCTCAAGAAGACCAAGTCTCCAATTTGTTAAGGGTGTTTTGAATTTCAATCCTGTGCTCCAAAGTGCTTGGTGTCAGTTGTAAACTTTAGGAGCATGCTCTCCACTCCATTTTCCAAATCATTCATGAAAATATAGAATAGTACCTGACACCGGACTGATCCCTGCCAGACCCACTAGGTTCACCCTCCCCGTTGGGAAGCTAAACATGGAGAAGGGCTCCTGGAGTCTTGGCTTTCAACCAGCTCTGCACCCACATTACACTGATTGCAGCTGGACTACATTTCCCTCGTTTGCTTCTGAGAATGTCCTATGGGACTGTGTCGAAAGCCTTAGTAACACCAAGCTAGATCCCATCTATTGTTTACTCACCTCTACCAGGCCCAGAACCCTGCCAAAGAAGGAAAGAGGATTGGTTTGGAATGATTTGTTCTTGACAATTCCACGCTCACTAGTCATAAGAACCAAATCATCCTGTAGGTGCTGCTGACAAACTGAGTGTTTAAGAATGTATTGCAGGATCTCTCCAGCTATGGCAGTCAGGCTAGCTAGTCTGTAAGTCCCAGAGGTCTTTTTGTTCCCTTTGAAAGATAGGTCCTGTCTTGTTCATGGATGGGAAGATGTTCTTTTTCAGGGGTCTCAGACGAGAACTGGGGCACAACACCTGGTTTGTTAAGGCCACAAAAATGGAGGCAGGAACCTCTTCTCTGCTGCTGGCAAAGAACCACAGGTACCTAAAAGATAGGGACTCACATCTTTGAATGGGCTTTAAAAAGGCAGTGGTTAATAAGTTTGGCCCCGACCATTTCTTGTTTCCACAGACTAGACATTTTAGCAAACTTTAGAATTCCTTGGTGCTAAACACTGTGACACTCCCCTTTCTCCTTCACAGAGGGCTTTAATACCCCTTATCTCACTTGGGCTCTAAACTGCCCATAGTTCGAGAACTGTTCCTGTTCCGATTGGACAGATGGGAGAAGGGAAGTGACCTACCCAAGGCCTACACAACAAGGCGATGGCAGAGCCAGAAAGAGAAGCAACCAGTTCTGACTCCTGTTCTAACAGATGAAAACACCCCAGAGCCTAGGAATCGAGATGGTGGGAAAATTTCATTCAAACCGTTTCTGTCCGAAAATCCCATTTAGACTAAACCAGTTTGTTCCTCAAAATCATAACAAGTAGGATGAAAGATCTTTGCAAAAATATTTTGTTGCAAAACAAAAGCATCTCCTCTTTGTCAGAGTGTGTTAAATTGTCTCCTCGCACACAAAGAGGAGACACTTACATCTCAACCATTAGATAAGATGCTTCAATCTGAGCTAAGTCGTTGCTACTATTAACAATTTCAAAATAAAAAAATACAAATAAAATAGACTATTTCAGCTAATCTATTATGTCATAATCTTCTCTGAGTAAACATGATGGGAAACTTCATATTATGCACTACTTCTAGTGACACTCCCAAATGGATCCGCATCCTTCACCCACCATGAGGTAGGTAAGAGCGGATCATTATTATCCCTACTTGAAAGAGGGAGAAGCTAAGGCTGAGAAAGGAGAATTGACTTGTCTTAGGTCACACAGCCCGTCAGAGGCAGTGTTGGGAATAGGACCGAAGAGCCCTGATTTTCAAACAAACCATCGGATCTTGAATTTCAGACATTGAATGACCTGAATACTGTGCTCTCAGATGAGCTCCAGACCAACAACAGTGACAGTAATTATTCAGCAAGTATTTGAGGAGAACTGCAATGTTAGAGGGAATCATCAACTGCTCAGAGACAATTAATGCAGAGAAGCAGCAAAATTAATCAAAGATAGAACTGGTTCTGACTTATTTACTTGATCTTAAAAGAGAACAACAAGGACCTGAGTCTCCTCCCTGTCAATAACCCCCCTGCTCAACCAATCAGGGTAGAGACTGAGGACGGGAGGCTGAGGGTTCTCACCAGAGAGCCCAAAGGATGGCCCAGGTCACCGGTGGGGATCACTGCCTGAGCACTATTTCAGTCCCACATTTTTGGGTGGACCTTCCATAGTGGGAGCTGCAGAGGACTTCCCTGCAACACACACACACACACCTCCGTCCTGTTGTTGGGAAGGGAACAGGAGAAAGGACAAAAGAAGCAGAGAAGAAGAGGAGGGAGGGATGGAGGAAGAGGTGAAACAAAAAGGACAAACCCTAATGTCCCCAGCGATTCTAAGGGACAAAATCCCAGGTGCGCAATAAAATTCTGCCTCCTTAAGCTCGTGTTTTCCATGCCTAGAATTCACTTGTCACCAGATAGATCAGACTGAACAGGTTTCAAACCTCCAGGAGGCTCTTACCTTCTAAACAGGGACGGCTGTTTTCTAGTAAAATCACTACAAGGGAAGGAGGAAACTCGAAAGAGGTTCCTCCTGGCGCTCACGTCCATGACCCCAAATAATCTCTCAGTCCTCAAAGAGAGACCTGGAGAAGGAAACGTGCTGAAGCAAAGCCACAGAGGTCTCTGAGGTTTCCCTGGCCCCTCGCCCCTGTCCTGCCTGGCTGATGTCAGCATCTCTCTGTGAGGTCACCACCTCCCCACCACCTTTGACCAATAGTCTGAGGTCCTGCAAAAGGCCTTTGTGATGTCACTGCCACACCCCTCCCTTGCTGGGCTAATGTCCTGCCCCTGGCCAGGCACTTTGGAGGTTTGAGCTACTCCCTGTGGATCACCCCACTCAAGGAGCGTTCGTTCTAGGCAGCAAGCCGGCTAGACAGGAAAACATCAGACGCTGCTCCCAATGCTACACTCAGTTTTTCAGAAATTAGTCGACTTCATGGTCAGAAGACACCATTAGAGCATCTAACCTGCATATCACAGGCCTCCTGTATGACATAACAGCTACTTTGGGGGCAAACACATTCCAGAAAGGCATCTAGTCTTCATTAAATGACATCAGGAGATGGTGAATCCACCACTTTCCTTGGTAGCTTGCTCCTGTGGTGAATCATCCTCGCTGTTGACTATTGTGCCTCAGTTGTAATATGAATTTGTCTCTTTTCACTTTCCAGCCATTGGGTCTTGTTATGCCTTTCTCTGCTCCATTCAAGAGCCCGTAAATACCCAATCTTTTCTCTCCATTAAGGCCCTTCAACATTTCAATGAAATCACCTTTCAATCTTCTTTTGATAAGCTAAACAGGTTGAGCTCTTTCAATAGCTCACTGGAAGGCATTTTTCTCCAGCCCTCAGAACATTTGGTGGCTCTTTGCTGCCCTAGCTCCAATTTCACAACATCTTTTTCAAATGAGGATACCAGAACTGGAGGCAGTATAAAGGTTGTATAAAGGTAAAATTAAATAGGTTGCAGAGGAGTTTTTATTAATTTCGGCTATTGTTGCTAAAAATTTTGTCTCTCTGCGGTGAGAAAAAACACTCCCCGAATGCCAAAATTTGAGCCATGAAAAGCGGCAGTGTGAACAGCGCATCATAGGTGGAGCTGTGCTCCCGGTGACAAAGCTCCTGCCCCTCATTGGAGGTAGTTTGGCTTTGTTGCCGGGGAAGCTCTCTCTCAGCGATAAGGACGGCCACACAGCGCACCTTACAATGGCATGGATAGAGTGGCACAGCTGCACCGTGGTAAGGTGCGTGGTGTAGACACAGTCTCAGAGCTGGGGAAAGCCGACAGGCGCTGAGGAGCACAGGGTTCAGACAGAGACATCCGTTAGGAGAGGAACTATTCACAGGGATTCTCTATAGCCTAGTAAGGTGGAGAGGATGGAAGATGATAATGTACAGGTAGGTTCTGATGAGAAACAGTGAAATGAAAGAGTCTCCCTCAATTACATCATGTAATAGCAGACAGTTAAAATGGGACACATTTTAGAAGTGCTTAAATACAAACGCTAAACGTCTAAGTACTAAGACTGGTGAATTTGAGTGCCTGGTATTGAGTGACGATATTGATAGAATAGGCTATCACAGAAACCCTTGCACCCCCTCCTGCACCCACATGGGGAGACTGACCTGTAGTGCATGGAGCAGCTGGACATTGCAGCCCCCCACTCCTCCCTGGAACGCTGCTCATCTGGGCACCCCTAGGGGCTGTGCGATGTGGGGGCAAGAAGTGAGATCATCCGAGCTCCCTGCATCCAGGTCACTTTCCTCAGCCGGGCTGCATAGCGGGAGGGCAGAGAGCAGCAGCTTCTGATGCTCCCCTCACAGCACAGCCCAAGTGGGAAAAGTGACCAGGACGCATGGAGCACATAGGGTTGCTCCTTACTCCCCTCAAACCTCTATGGACCCATGGAGGAGCATTGGGGCAGGGGAGAGCAGTGAGCACCTTTGCACTGCCACACGGTGCCCTTTGACCCCTGGAGCCCTGGGCGGCTATCGGGGGGCACCACCCCTAAGGCCGGCCAGGCTCCCCAGAACGAGCAGCAGAAAACACAGAGACTGGCCACACACTGAGCAGTGGTAGCCTGGGCGGCTCGTAATGGAGGCTCAGGGGGGGAGGGGTGTCATAACATTTTTTCCCAGATTTGGACCTTAGCATCCAAAATATGGGTGTTAGCATGAAAACCTCCAAGCTTAGTTACCAGCTTGGACCTGGTAAAGCTGCCACCAGCCAGGGATTTATACAGTGCCTGGCTCACTGTGGTCTCCCCAAAACCTTCCCCGGGGGACCCCCAGACTCAGATGCCTTGAGTCTCACAACAAAGGGGAATAAACCATTTCCCTTCCCCCTCCTCCCCTCCAGGTGTTCCCTCCCTGGGTTCCTGGAGAGATATACAGAAGCAAGCTCCGTGAATCTAAACAGAGGGACTCCCCCCTCCCTGTTTCCAGTCCTGGAAATAGAAGTACCAAGATAGCTAATCTCTCTTCCCCCTTACCCAGAGGGTATGCAAAGTCAGGCTAGTAAATCTAACACAACGAGATTTTCCCCTGACTTCTTCCTCCCACCAATTCCCTGGTGAGCTGCAGACTCAATTCCCTGGAGTCCCCACTAAAGGAAAAATCCAACAGGTCTTAAAAAGAAAGCTTTATATAAAGAGAAAGAAAAGGACATAAAAATGGTCTCTCTGTATTAAGGTGACAAATACAGGGTTATTTGCTTAAAAGAAAAAAATGAATAAACAGCCTTATCCAAAAAGAATACAATTTAAACATTCCAGTAACTACACACATGTAAATACAAAAAAAAAACCAGTATAAACTTATTGTCTTATTATCTTTGTACTTACAACTTGGAAACAGAAGATTAGAAAGGCAGGAGATAGAAAAATCACTCTCATAGCCGAGACGCCACAGACACAAGACAAAGAACAAAGAACTCACACACAAACTTCCCTCCACCCAGATTTGAAAAAGTCTTGTTTCCTGATTGGTCCTCTGGTCAGGTGTTTTAGGTTACTGGTGTTACTCCTTTATAGGTAAAAGAACATTAACCCTTAGCTATCTGTTTATGACAAGGGGGCTCAGCCTCCCCAAACCTTGCACTGCCAAGGGGACAGTGGGGCCCATGATCAGGGGCCCTGGCCAAATTAGGTCCCCCTGGAAAAGTCTCCCCTATGTCAGCCCCAGGGCTGGAGGAGCTCCCACTCCCTGCTACAGCCCGGGGGCTGCAGCAGGGGCACAGAGCTTCTCTGGTCTCAGGGCCACAGCGGGGCAGGGGTAAAGGAGTGATAGGGTGGGGCTGGTGGGGGAAGGGGTGGAACAGAAGTGACAGTGGATGGGGCCATGGGTGGAAGGGGGTAGAGCCACAGACAGAAGGTAGGGGCATGGTTCTGGTGCTGGGGCCCCCACACTTGTTCTCCCTTTCCCGGGGGTTTGGCATCACTAGCCCCGGCTTAGCGAGTAGGGTTCAGTGGTCCCCATAATGTGGGGTGCGACTCCTAGGGGGACACAGAGGAACATTCATGGGGGCACCTCAGGACCTGAGCCAGCCCACATAGAGGGCAGGGAGGGAGCACCACTCTGCCACAGCTCTTCCCCAACCCCACCCTCAGCCTGAGACTCTGGCTCCCAGCCCGGCGTCGACCCCTTTACCCCTGTCCGCACCCCTCTCCCCAGCAAGCAACAGCCCCACTCCTCCCAGCCCCGGTTCTTGACCGTGGCTTCCGAGGGGCCACAGCCATGGCTAAGAGGGCACAATGTGAAATAGTTTGGGGACCACTGGTTTAGGGTGACGTCCTCAATCACTTCTCTGCAGTCCAATAAAAGCTATTCCTCACTCACCTACCCCTCCATCAGGACGGACTAGGTATGTTCTGCTGCCCTTCACTCATACAGGAAGGAGAATAACATTTCATTCCACTCAATCCTAAAGTGATTTGTAACCCAAGACCATCCCAAACTGGTCATTTTGGGGAAGCGGCCCCATCATGCTGCATAGCTAGGCAGAGTAGGTGTGTCTATGCAAACACGGTCTGTTCCTGAAGTCATTCCCCAGCTCCTCACTAGGTGAGAGAGGGGAGCTCATTCAGACCCTGCTTATACTTAGTATTTAAAAACTCCTTAGTGTCCCTATCTCTGCCGGCCTTAGATTTCTCCTCCTGTCCGTTTTTTGACAGCTCAGATGAGGTGACCGAGTGGTTAAGGTGATGGACTGCTACCCCATTATGCTCTGCCTGCATGGGTTCAAATCCCATTCTCATCAGAGGCATTTAGTCTTCACCCTCCTTTATAGACAACCATCTCCCCCTTTGGTACAATAACAGATCAAATAATGTTGCTTGTGTTACCCAAAATTGGGTCAGTTAGTAAGCTTAGAGAGGACTAATAATGCCCCTCCCCCCCAGAGTTTGGCAGAAAGCAGCACATTTATTAGCTTGATAGCTAAGCTCAAAAGAAGGGATGGGGGAGGGTGTCACACTCATACTCACGCTCCCAGGACAAGCCTGGCAGTGGAGATGTCAGGATCCTTTAAGGTAAGTGTCCCACAGCGCAGCGATGGACGGTGCGATGAAGATCAGTCTCCCTGAGGTGCAATAGAATGTAACACAGCAAACCACTGGCCAGATGGGCCGGGTGAAGGGCATTCACTGGAGGTACAAAGGAGAGTGGGAAAGCCACTTCACAGGCATTCAAAGAGGGAAAGGACACAAGCTGGGGGAGTTTAACAGACCTTTTGAGCATACAGGATATAGAGAGCATACAGATCACTGCTGCTCCTATAACATGATAAGTTCTCAAGCAGCATGTTTCTTACTTTGCCCATCTGTCAATTTTGATGATTATTGATGGAAATATTTTGCCATTGGGTTGTGTGTTTACACAGAAATTGACATTTACCAACAAATACACAATTCTTCCAAGCCTGCCTAGTCTGCAGTTGATGGGTTTAGAGGGACACATTCACTCTTCCAGGTCCCCATTCCAGGCCTGTGCTCTCCAGGTTGTCAACTTCCCGCACTGCTGGGATCCTTCCCTCATCTCCCCCCAAACCACTGCCCCACCCCCACTTCTGGGGTCCCCTCCCTACACTGTCTAACTCCACTGCTGGCAGGATCCCTTCCTGTTCCTTTCATTTCCTGCCTCCACTCTGGGCAAAAGCTCTGCACTCTTCCCACACCAGAAGTTGAACCCAGGCCACCTGGGTGAAAACCAGGAATCCTGACCACTAGCCCATATGGGACTATTGTTGCATCTGATGAAGTGGGTATTCACCCACGACAGCTCATGCTCCAATACGTCTGTTAGTCTAGAAGGTGCCACCGGATTCTTGGCTGCTATTATTACTACAACTCAGGCCTTGGCTACACTGGAGAGTTACAGTGCAGGTGGTGGCTTTACAGCGCTGTAACTTACTCCCCGTCCACACTGGCAAGGCACATACAGCGCTGTATCTCCCTGGCTACAGTGCTGCATGTGCTCCACCTCGACGAGAGGAATAAAGAGAACAGAGCTGGTGATGCAGCGCTGGGGTGCCAGTGTAAACAGTGATTAATCTTACTACGCTGTCACTGACCTCCGGAACATTCCCATAATGCTTTTAAGTAGAGATAACGCTCTTTGTTTTGGTGTGATGCCTCTGTTTGTTTTGTTGTGAGCTCAAGGCTCCCGGAGCTGCTTATCTAAAAACCAAACACAGTTACTGTTTGCAGTGAATGAGCAGAGGCAGGGGGATCCCTTTGGAACACCCACAGCTGGTGTTTGCTTGAGGAGAGAAGCAGCCGGGTGGGCACGGTGGGGGGGGTCTCTTTTGGATCAGCGGCTTATCTGGTCTGTGAGGAAAAAAACAAAGGCGGCTATTTGCATTTAGTGAATGAGAGAGGGGTGGGGGAGGAGGCTTGAACTTGCCAGGCAGGGAGCTGACACAGTGTCAGCTCCAAAAATCCACTCGCTCTGTCTCCCCCACGCTCCGTGTCACACTCCATCCCACCCTCCTCTTTTGAAAAGCACATTGCAGCCACTTGAATGCTGGGATAGCTGCCCATAATGCACCACTCCCAACAGCGCTGCAAATGTGGCCATGACAGAGTGCTGGTAGCTGTCAGTGTGTCCACACTGCAGCGCTTTCCCTAAACAGCTGTAGGAAGACAGCTTTAACTCCCAGCGCTGGACAGCTGCAAGTGTAGCCAAACCCTCTCTAAGCCGACCCCTTATGAGAACAGCAGGGACTAGCATGACTAGATGTCCCGATTTTTGGGTCTTTTTCTTATATAGGTGCCTATTAACCCCACCTCCATCTCAATTTTTCACATTTGCTGTCGGATCACCCTAGCAGGGGTTGCACACAGGGCTGCATTAACCTTCAGGTGCTGAGGTTTCCCTATCTCCATTCCCAGAGCCTGTGATCAGGAAACAGACATCAGGGCTCCCAGGTGCTGCACAGACCATGACTGAGATCAGACCCCATATTATGCAAGGTGCTGTACAAACTCTGGGCAACACTGAGACACTCAGGAGGTTCCCCTCAATTTCCCTGAGCCTCTGCTTCCCAACTTCTTCTGAATCCCTCTGGCTCACCCCCCCCCCCACAAAAAGCCCACCTTTCCAAACAGTCCTTCTTTCCTTGCCCCCTGATTCTGGTTTCACACCCTGGGACCATCTCCTCTCTTTGTCTCTCCCCCTCCAGGTGAAGCAGAAATGGAGGCAACTTCAGCCACTGGAGTCAGCCTCAGCGAGCACTGCAGCCGGCCCCGGGGGAGGGGGGGTGTTTGCAGACACACGAAGGGAGCAGGGGGTGCTGGGAAGAAGGCGGCAGGAGAACAAAGCTCAGAGACCCAACATGGGGAAATTCCAGGGGGCGGGGCTCTGACACATCCCAGGTGCGGACAGCTCCTGGGGGCGGGACTCTGGCTCAGCTCGGGGGCGGGGCAGCTCCTGGGGGCGGAGCTCCAGCACAGAGCGGGGGCGGATCAGCTCCTGGGGGCGTGGCTATGGAACAGCCCATGGTCAGGGCAGCTCCTTGGGGGCGGGGCTCTGGCACAGCCCGGGGGCGGGGCAGCTCCTGGGGGCGTGGCTCTGGCACAGCCCATGGGCAGGGCAGCTCCTGGGGGCGGGGCTCTGGCTCAGCTCAGGGGTGGGGCAGCTCCTGGGGGCGGGGCTCTGGCACATTGTGACGCGGAACCCGGGCTGAACAGCTGCTTCCTGGTTCTCCACCTGCTGCCAGCAGCGCTGGAGCTGCCCGATCCGGAGCGGAGCCGCTGTTCTCAGCTGCAGCCAGGATCTGCCCCAGGCCCCGCTGGGATCCAGGTGTGGACAGAGACTGGGGCCCGGGGGTTCCCCTTGGTGTGGCTGGCGGGGGCGGGAGGGGAGAAGCCGGAGCTGCAGGCGGGGGAAGGGCGGTGGGACATTGTGACCCGGAGCACCCGGGGAATGAGAGGCGCTGGGGGGCAGGAAAGTGACTCTGCCCCAGGGAGCCTGGGAGAAGCCTTGAAGGCGCCTCGGCCCCAATGGAGCTGCAGGAGGATCCGCCCGCCCGCCACGCTGGGATGGGGGAGCCGGGGCCCGGCCGTCATGTGTGGGGGAGGGGCGGACCGCGGGGCGGGGGGGGCGGTGTATTAAATCCCTCCCCATAGCAATGTGCTACTCCCGGGCACTGCGCATACCCAGTAACAGCCACTGAAGCCGCTGCCCTTCCCCCTCCCCGGACCAACCGTAACGTTCCGCCGGGCGCTGGGGGCGGGGCTGGAGCGGGGCGGGGGAGTAACAGGGAGCGTGGGAGGGGCGGGCGCAGAGCAGGAAATTGATGGGCGGGGGGGCGGGGTCAGGCAGCTGGAGGCAGGTTTCGTGGGGGGCTAAAAGGCACAATCCAGGCTGGGGGGAGGAGCAGGAGTTGAGCTCAGGGGGAGGCGCTGGCAGAGCCCCCCCCTTTGGTGTGAGGGCGGAGGTGTCGAGGGGGGAGGAGAAGCCGGAGTTGCAGGGGGGGGAGGTCACTGGGGTGGGGGGATAGATCTGTCTCTGTGTAGCCAGGACATTCCCGGGGTGGGAGGGAGGTGAGTTAACTGGATCCTGTCCCTGTTTTTGCCACTTCCTCCCACACACACATTCTCTCAAGATTTCCCCTTTTCTCTCTCATTATCACACGTGGCTGTAAAATCCAGGGAGATTCTCCTCCCCCCCCCCAATGATCAGCTCTCTAATTGCCTCTGATTTTCCCTTTTCTCTCCATACTTCTCCAATGTCAATTTAAAATCTCTCCGATGGGGGGTGGATTTTCCCACCTATTTTATCTGCAGCGATTTGTCCTTGTTTGGGTGGGAAATTGTTGCCCTGGGTCATTCCCCAGAACATGGCTCCCACTGGAGTGGGATGGGATGAGGTTCCCGTTCTCTGCCAGGGCAGGGAAGGGAAGGGAGTAGCACATCTCCCATGGAGACTGCCCAGACCCCATTTCCCAATTCCCCTGCGGCCCCCTTCCATTGTCCAGGGATCCTTCCAGCTCCCCCCCCCCGCCCTTAAATCAGCTCCTCAAAGGGCTCTGAGCTGCTCACGTGAATGGTTGCCCCGTGGCCGGGGGGGACCATCACATTCTGTTTATGTATTGGACAGTCATATAAAATCCAGTCCAACAGTCCCCCTTTTCCACTAGTTATTTAAGAGCAACATCAAATCCCCTCCGATCTTGGTGGTTTTCTCTCATGTTATCAAATGTCCTTTGTGACAGGGTTCTCTCTGCGTGTCTCAAAGATTGATATAAAATACCTCAAACATTTGCCCCACTTCTCTCTAGTTGTTTTATTTCTAATTGAATATGATGGGTTGTTTCCCAATGTGCTAAGATGCAGCCGCCTCTGGGGTGGATCCATGGAGGCCATTATTTGCTAGTGACAGCCCGTGGATCTTTCTTGCCCTCCAGGCCTTCCATTCTCCTGTTAAAGAAGCACTCCCCAGGCTCCCTCTGCCTGTGTGACTGGCCAGCAGGAGGTGGTGTTAACTTTCTAGCCACTTCTCACACTCTGTGAGGTAACACTTGCAGGGGCAGGGAAGGTGTCTGTGTGGGGAGATTGCAGCTGAAGGGGCATTGTGGTAGGGGGAGGCCTCTGGGTGGCTGGGCAGGGGGTACCCTAGTCAGGTTGGTGGGTTGCGGAGGTTTGGGGTTTTCGGGGGTGGTGGTTCTGATGTGCCCATCCCTGAAGCTATGGGTCCTGGAGGTGGATATCGCTGGGGGCCTGGTGGCTTCAGAACAGTGGGGGTGGGTGTCTCTTGGGGAGGCGGGACAGAGGGTTAGAGGGAGCCTGGTTCTGTGCCAGGGGCTCTGTCTGTACTTCCCCTGCTGGTTCCTGATTTTGTTGCCATGCCCAGTGCACAGAGCTGGGGGAGGGGACCCCTGGCACTAGGTGAGGGCATGCCAGGGAAGCAGAGTGATGGGTCGCACTGTAAAGCATCAGGCGGTCACACTGGGCAGAGGAGGGGGTCCCAGGCAAATGTCAGGGTAGATCGTTCTGGAGGGTGGGGAAGTTCCTAGGCAGGCAGTGAGGGACTGAGTTCCCAGTGGGGGGGGGTCCCTTGAGGGGGTCCCTGGCTGCTGGGGGCTCTTGGTGGGGGGAACCCTTTGGGATTCCCAACCTGGCAATCATGGTGTGGTGGGGGTTCTCTGGCCGGTGGGGCTTTGAGGGGTATCTGGGGTCCCTGGCCAGGGACTCTGGGGGCTCCGTCCCAGGGAATATCTGATGAGATCCTTGCTGGGGGGTGTCTGGGGCCCCTGGCTGGGGGGTCTGGGCTCTGGGTACTAGGGGGTGTCTGGGGGCTGCTGCTAACCATGATCCTTCTCTCTGGTCAACTTGTACCAGAGTTCTGGCTCCTAGTCACCAGGTCACCAAGTCCATTCCCCAGTCACGTGCCCTGTCACTATGATAACTTTCTGTCCACTTAGCAAACACTGTTAGTGTGAAATCACAGAATTTACTTTTCTCCTCTTTTGAAAACTGCAGGAACTTTCGGTTCCGTTTGGAAAATTTTTGCCCCCAGTCCTTGTCCTAGATCTGCGGGGGTGAGGGAGGTGGGAAGGGAGTCAGCACTGCCACACGATGGTCTTTTCCACAGCGTTCTGAACTCATTCTTTCTGAAATCCGGTGTCATTGAGACCGTTGTTAATCCAGAGTCACTGTATGGAAAGACAAGGAGTGATTCCAGATGGACAGTGGGTCAAATGAGATCAGCCATTCTCCCTGTGAGGAGGGGCTCCCATTAGCTGCTCTCCCCAGAGAGCTAAAGGAGGGAAGCTGCTGAAACACTCTGTCCCTCTCTGCTCAGGATATTGGGGTTCAGCTTCCTGGGTCAGATGCTGCAGCCTCCATTGTGATCTGGGAGACCAGGCTTGGCAGCTGCTGCTCCCCCAGTGGGGCTCTGTGCTGGGAAGTGACCTTAATTAAAGCTTCTTCTCTGCCTGGCCCAGGGGATGACTTTCTGCAGCTGGTCCTAGCCCCCTAGGGCAGTCCTGGGCCCTGTTACTACTAAATTCTGAGCCAGAGTCTCCAGGTAACTGAAAGACCTCAGGGAATGTCCTAGGGTCTGGCAAGAAAGTGACTCTGCACAAACAACACCACCTCATTTCTCCTCCCATTAGCGGTTGCCAGGAGGAAATCCAGCCATGGGAGAGCAAAGCCCCCAGGAATGGGACTGTCCCAGCCAGAGAGGCAGGGAGAGAGGACAGAGGAAGGAGAGACTGAAAGGGGCAGTGGGAGAAATGAATGTGGGGGAGAGATTTCCAGCTCTCTAGTCCACCCAGACACATGTATTGCTGCATCCTGGGGCAGAACCACTTTCCAAACAAGGATCAGACAGAGCAAAAGCCAGTTCCTGACTCCATATTCCCCCTGCTGGGGTGTGGCTGCCGTGGGGTCAGTGTCTGAGGGAATCCCCCACAGTGACTCCTTTGGTTCTGCTCTTTTCTAGCCTTGTGTTCAGAGAAGGGGTGAGGGGAGAGAGAACGGAGGTTAAAAATGTGTCTGTGGACTTAGCCTGGCAGGAGGGGCCAGGTCTAAATTGTAAGAAACAGATTGAGCATTTCCCAGCATGACAGAATCTAGGGTGTCTGTCTGCAGGGAAAGGGCCTGGGGAAATTGTGATGTGAAATTAACTAAAACCGGTTGTGAAACGCCCACAACTGCCCTTCTCCCCCAGACAGGCTGCAGAATGTTTTGCTCCAGCTCATCCCAGCCTGGCGTGGGACAGGGAAGAGAAATGGCTGCAGTGGAGTCAGTCCAGGTAGAGATTATCGGGGGGTTGCTGGTGGGTTCCTCCTGGAGTAAAGGGAGAGCAAATACACCAGAGGTGGGAAGGTTTGCAGAGTCTGGTTTGGAGGTTGGAGCGGGGCAGGAAATTCACAGCGTGGGGAAAGGAGGAGGCCAGGGTGTGTCAGACCTGCTGGGAGTTATTTACTAAGTGGCCTAGATTCTAGGAACAGACGCAGGAGGTTTGGAGGTGGAAATGCCCTAATTTGTGAAGAGAGAAAATAACCCACCTACATGGAGCTAGTCAAACTGACCAGACTCCTAGTGCTGGAGCCTGACCTCATTAACCATCAGCTGCTGTGAGATATAAAGAGGACACCCATGAGTCAGGCTTATTGGAGCTGCCTCTCCCTTCATATCCCGCTCCTCACAATGAGGAGGGTGTTGGGCATCCTACCAGCGAGCTCTCCCTGGACCCTGCTAGGGGCTCCATCTCCTGTATCAGTCAGTGGCTAGTAGGGGGGTGATGGATATGCTGGGAGAGATAAGGGGCTCTCTCTTCATCCCCTCACCCTGGCATTTGCTGGATACTCTGAGCCAGGTCGAGGTGGGACTCTCCTGACTATGATCCACCCAGAGCTTCCATTTGATTCACTCTTCTCTGCCACAAATAGTGGGGCTGTGAGTGGGGCAGCAAGTCCTTAGTGTTGGACTCTTACTCTTTCAGGGGTTGGTGACCTTCAAGGAGATGGCTATGTTTTTCACCAGGGAAGAGTGGGCTCTGCTGGACCCCAGTCAGAGAGCCCTCTACTGGGATGTCATGCAGGAGAACTATGAGACTGTGACCTCGCTGGGTAAGGGTTCCTGTCCCTTCTGTTCTTGGAAGGGGAAATGAAGAGTGAAGGTTCACGACACCCCCACAATGCCATCTGTACCCTGTCCTGTTTCAGCATCACCCCAATAGGCCAGTGACACACATAATACCAGAGACCCTCCTCTGCTGCAGAACACTTTGGGAACAGAGCACAGGAGCCGTATTGCACAGTGTCAAATATCTCCTGTTTGCTCAAGTGAAACTGGGGGTTAGGTCTGGCATAACTGTCCCATACCCCTAATCATTTTTGTTACCCTTTTCTGAACCTTTTCCAATTCCAATATATCTATTTTTGAGATGGGGTGACATGTGCATGCAGTATTCAAGATGTGGGTGTATCATGGATTTATTTGCTGTTTTTACAGATATGATCTATGAGATATTCTGTCATATCTATCACTTTCTTAATTATTTCCTACATTGTTCACTTTTTTTCACTGCTGCTGCACATTGAGTGGATGTTTTCAGAGAACTATCCACAGTGACTCCAAGATCCATCTCTTGAGTGGAAACAACTAATTTAGACCCCATCATTTTGTATGTATAGATGGGATTGTGTTTTCCAATGGGCTGCACTATGTGCTATCCTGTCATCTAGTACTGCTGAGATCCTGGATTCAGTAATATCCCTGCCCTTCCTGTTCCCTTTCTCCACCGAACCCCGCCAGCCCATGCTTCCTGTTCCCAGCTTCCCCAGGATTCTCACACTGTCTCTGAAGCTCTCTGTCAGCAAGAAGCAGTGCCAGGGACACTTGCCCTCTGTCTGGAGTCTTCGATTTCTGGGACATGGATTTACTTTCTCTATGTTGTAAGAGGCTCTGTCATAACGAGTGTCTGTGATGTTACCCAGAGTACAATCTGGACTGTTAAATAGCTGTCCCCTCAGTCCTCCAGCATGGGGTGCCTTTTCCACTGTTTTCCCGCGAGAACAGCCCCTCTTGGCCAATTAACACTCAGTCTCCAGCATGTAACTCGCTCCCAGCTACACAGTATTGAGTGCCGCTAGACAGCCACTCATGAATTACACCTCAGGAGAAAACCAGCAAATTCTCAAGTGCCCAACTTTCCCCCAGAAATGTGCATCTTGCACTGTCCAGCACGCTACTGAATGACCCAAATTCATATGAAGTCTGTCATTTCATCAGCGGAAAATGACATGCACCAGCTTGTTATCCCAAACAGAGTTTCCAACACACTTCAATCCACACATACTGGTTAGATGAACAATAAACCAAGATTGTTAACTGCCAAAAACTAAAACTAGGCCCAGTCCATGAAAGGGGCACTCCCAGGAGAGACTGTATAAAGGCTGGAACATGAAACACCTTTGTAAACCTGAGACAGCTGCCTTGGGGACAATGACAGGGAGAATCCCCCAAAGTGACTCCTTTGTTTCTGCTATTCTCTGGCCTCCGACTGTTCCTTCCAACGTGGAGTACTTTGCACTTGTCTCTACTGAATTTGATCCTATTTACTTCAGATCATTTCTCCCGTTTGTCCAGATCATTTTGAATTTTAATCCAATCCTCCAAAGCACTTACAACCCCTCCCAGCTTGGTGTTCTCCGCAAACTTGATACGTGTAAGAGAGAGACTGTTACTGGGAGGGTTTCCCCATGTGTCAGAGGGTTACACCCTGGTGGGAGGGGGCTAGGCCTGTACTGGAATAAGGTCACTCTGTGCTTCACAGTGTGCTAGAACCTAGAATGTGCGTTAGCAGGGGAAAAGCTGGGGGGAATCGGCTTGGGGAATGGACAAAAGCCTAGTCTGAATTCTCACACCTTGCCCTTTTCACCCCGCCAGGCCAGAGAATAGCATCCATGTTTCGCTGCAGATCATCTCGTCCTCCCAGGGGAAAGGAAATAGCAGCAATGGAGCTGTCTCAGGTAAGAGATTATCAGGGTGGCGGGCTCTGCTTGGAGGTTGAGGAGCAGTAAATGCATAAGAGGGTGGGAATTGCTAGAGGTGGTGGGAAGCAGGAAATATCTCGGGTGGAGAAAGGGAGGGGACAGCATGTGACAAAGCTGCTGAGACTTGTGTAGTGTAGGGCGTGATGGGTTGTCACCCCCAGGAGGCAGTTTGTGGAGCTTCTGGGAACTGCTGTGTCCTCTAACGCTCACGCTGGGCTGGCCCTTCTCACACTGCTTTGCTGGAGATTTCGCCAGCCTCTCCAGGGCCTGTTATCACCCAACACAACAGCAGGTGGCGCCATGCAGCCAACTAAGCTATCTGAGTGCGTTACCTAAGCCACTCAAGGACAGATAGAAGACAAGAGCCAATTTCCCACTCCCCAACCTTGCACACTTGCTGTAGTATAAATCCAGAATGATACCATCTTATAGTGCACAGGGATCTCTATAATGCAAGCTCATTAATGTAGTTCCCCTTCCCCTCGATATGGGACAGATGTGCACAACAAGCTGAGATTTTCCCCAGACACTTCACTCAAAATACGCTGGTTAAGATAAAGCATCAAACAAGTTTATTAACTGCAGAAAGATAGATTAAGTGATTATAAGTGATAACAAACAGATCAAAGCAGATTATTTAGCAAATAACCAAAACTCAGACTAAGCCTAACATACTAGATGGATAGAATTTGAATTAGCAATTTCTCACCCTGACTGATGGTACAAGCAGTCCCCCAAGTTTCCATACACAAGCTAGAAATCTCTTGATCCTGGGAGCAGCACTTCCCCCACATCCGTTTTTGTTTTTCAGGTGTTTCCAGAAGTTCTCTTGTGTGGAGAATGAGGCCAAGAGATGATGTCACACCCCACCTTATGTAGCTTTTCGATATGGTGGGAACCTTTTGTTCCAAACTCAGTTCCTAGTCCAGTTTGTGGAAGAATACAGGTACTAAAATGGAGTTTTGTGTCATGTGGTCTGGTCACAGGCCCTGCTGAGTCATAGTAGCCATGACTCATAGGCTGGCTGAAACATTCACAGGAAGGCTAAGCTCTTCCACAGTCCATTGTCTTTGTTGAGCCATCAGCACTGTCTGGCTTCTTCATTGTTGTACCTGAAAGGCTCATTGTGGGTGTTACCCAGAGTAAGCACATTTGAAATACAGATCCAGAGTCAATATCCATAACTTCAGATACGAACATGATATGTGCACACAAATAGGATAATCATATTCAGCAAATCAGAACTTTTCCAATGACACCACACATGATGCATCTTCTACAAAATAGATCATAATTATGTCCTAATCATATTATAATCATACCACTATGATGAATATGGGGGTGTAGTGTCAGATAGGTCCTAATTTCAAGGCACAGGAGTTGGGAATGGAACTTCCCCTCTTTGTGGAACAGGAAATAACCCTCCAGCCAGGGCTGGGACAACTTCCCAGACTCTCAGTGATGGAGCCTGAATCTACTGACATTTCATTAATTACCACCAACCCCAATCTTTGTGGCAACTGTAAACTTTATCAGTGATGATTTTGTACTCTCTTCTAAGTCATGGATAAGAATGTTAAATAGCACAGGGCCAAGAACCAATCCCTGCAGGAACCTGCTAGAAAGAAATCCACTCGCTCATGGTTCCCCATTTACTCTCAGAGTTTTTAATCTATTTAATGTATGCCGTGTTTATTTTGTATCATTCTAGTTTTTTTTAGTAAAAATATTCTGCTAATCAAGTCATGTCCCTTACTGAAGTTTAGGTATATTACATCAATACTATTAGCTGCAACCAGACTTTTGATCTCATCCAATAAGGATATCCCGTTAGTTTGATAGGCTCTATTTTCTCTAAACCTTTGTTAATGGGCACTAAAATTCTGACCTTCTAACTTCTATTCTTTATGATTGACTTCCCCTTTCTTCCATATATTTTATTTGGAGAGTGCTTGGATTCCTACCAGGGAGCCACTATCAGGATCCAGAGACAGCCCCATCTGCTATATTAAGCTCTGGCTAGTAGCTATGTGATAAATGTAAAGACCCTGCTTCTGTCTGTCAGATGGGAGACACAAAGGTTCTCTCTTTCTACCCTCTCATGCCTCCTGGCTACTGTAAGCAAGGTGGGGTGGGACTCTGTTAACATGTGCCTCCCGGAGCTTCCATTTCCCTGGTGCTGCTGTTTCGTGAATAGTGGGGTTGTGAGTGGGTCAGCAGGTACTGAGTATTGGGCTCCTGCTCTTTCAGGGGCCGGTGACCTTCGAGGAGGTGTCTGTGTATTTCTCCAGGGAAGAGGGGACTCTGCTGGACCCCACTCAGAGAGCCCTCTACAGAGATGTCATGCAGGGGAACTATGAGACGATGGTCTTGCTGGGTAAGGATTCCTGTCCCTTATGTTCTTGGAAGGGGAAATGAAGAGTGAAGGTTCATGCCACCCCCACAATGCCATCTGTGCCCTGTCCTGTTTCACCATCACCCCAATAGGCCAGTAACATACATACTACCAGAGACCCTCCTGTGCTGCAGAACACTTTAGGAACAGAGCAAAGGAGCAGCATCACACAATGTCAAAAATCTCCTCTTTACTCAAGTAAAACTGGAATTATGTCCAGCGTAATGAACAGAAGCTTTCTACCCCCAGCCTTCTCTCAAATCCTGAGCCTTCTCTACCCAAACCAGAATGTGCTTGGGGTGTACCAAGCAGGCGGCTGGAGTCAGAGCTGCCAGTCCAGGGTTACTTATCATACAGACACTCAGTGCGTCCTTGAACGCTGGCTGGGAGTATCCAGACAGGGGAGCTCCAGCAGCAGAACACTGAATCTCACCCAGGATTACAGATGACACAACTCCTCGCTGATCTGGATTGCACCCCAGCATGTGAAAATGGCCTAGGTTGGTAGTGACATTTCTTGAGACATGGAGAGACTTGCTCCCATATCACCAGGTGTAATAAAAATAACAGGAAAGGCCAAATATGGAAAACTGGTTGTTCAGCTTGCTTTTGACCTGCATCATATTTTGCAACGTATTCCAAATAAGGAAATTAACGTGCAACGTATGTGTCATTGTTTGTGGTTTTAAGCTGTAAAACGCTTGTGTGATTTTTAGCTCGGGAACAGTATTCCAATAGCTGTCGCCCCCTGCGTGCTTTTAACCAAGAAAAGAACCTCAGGCTGAGCTGATTCAAATATTAATCCTGTGGTCGTTTTCCACAACAGCCTCAATAGGTCCCTGTGATGGAATGTAAGGCTACATCTAGACTACCCACTGTATTGGTGGGTTAAAATCGATTCCTCGGGGATCGATATATGACGTCTCATCTAGACGCCATATATCGATCCCTGAGCGCGCTTATATCGATTCCGGAACAACATCAACCCCAACGGAGTTGCTGATTTTACAGGGGGAGCTGCGGACATCGATCCCGCGCGGTGAGGATGGGTGAGTAATCCAATCTTAGATATTCGACTTCAGTTACGTTATTCACGTAGATGAATTTGCGTATCTAAGATCGATTTCCCCCCGTAGTGTAGACCAGCCCTTAATGTCTTCACAGCTTCCCCCTGCAGGAGAATGGCTGTTTGACCAGCTGTTTGCCTTGCTGTCTCTTAGGAACTGGTCTGTGGGTGTTCCCCAGAACTGTAACTTTTTCAGTAATATCATACTGTAAAAGCTCACAATTTTACATACAGTGTAACTACACATTTTAACAGGATGATAATATTCAGTAGGTTATGCGTTTTCTAATGATACCTCACAAGCCATACTGGGTACAAAATTGATCATAATTTTCTAGATGAGTGAACACAGGGGTACAGATTGACACAGTGTCTGTGTGTGTGTTCCCAGCAGATATGTGGGTAATTCAATCCCCCCTAAGCACAATGTTTGACATCTTCAAGGACCTGGGGAACTGGTCCTGGGAATTCACTAGTTTAGCAAGTGTGAGACTGCATGAAA
The DNA here is from genome assembly GCF_025201925.1 of Gopherus flavomarginatus. Taxonomy (NCBI): domain Eukaryota; kingdom Metazoa; phylum Chordata; order Testudines; family Testudinidae; genus Gopherus; species Gopherus flavomarginatus. The sequence goes on from NC_066636.1 coordinate 10,740,220, forward strand.
TTGTGAGACACTTTGGTATTAATAATAAAATAATATAATCTGATAAAATTGCAATGAATCATGCTAGGTATGCCATGTAAAGTGTCAGTGAAAATGTTATGATTTGCCAAGTATGATAATTTTATTTCTATGTTTCTATCACCTTTGTATTGTGAGTTACAGATATGTAAGGTATATCTGTATTTCCAGACTTGTGCAGTTTTTCTGGGTGACATCCCCAGACATATTGGCATCAACATTGCCTAGCATGTTTGATGGCCCATTGAGGGTCATCAGCTGTACAATGAACCTATGGACCAAGGGGATACACCTATTGAGTAAGCAAGACATGCCGGGGTTTGCCTGTGTAATGAAACCTCCAAAGCTTTTCCATGCCATGTGCTGTGAAGCTTGTGTTTGGGACACAGGAAGTACAAGCCACATGGCAAAAAGAATATAAAGCGCAGCTGCATCATCTCCATCTTGTCTTCAATCACCCTTCCTACCTCTGGAGCAACTTCTCTACAAACTGAACCCTGGAACAAAGGACTGAATGACCCATCCAAGCTGTGGATGCGTTCCAGACAGACTTTCAAGCCAGCAACTCACCAATACTGCTAAGAACCTGATATATCCATTTTGGAATGTATCTGACTGCTTTTCCATTTAAATTCTTTCTGTCTTTCTTTCTTTTAAACCTTTAGTTTAGATGCTAAAGAATTGTCTGGAAGGATGGAATTTAACTTCATTCTTTCATTTGTTCTTTCTTCTAAACATTTAGTTTAACTGCTAAAGGATTGGCTGGCAGCATGGTATTTTGGATGAGATCCAAACCTGGGTAATGTGGCTAACCTTCTACCCACCCACTTCCTGGATTAAATTAGGATCACTCTCCTGCTGCCCTCTGGCCATGCTGTATCACAGTGAGCAGAGTTTTTAAATAACCTCTCACTGTACGGGACGTAATTGCTGATTAGGAGTCAGAGAACTGTCATGCAATAAAGGGGGCAGTGTGATTTCTTTTTTCAGAGTCTCGTTAACCAGTGTGTGGGATCAGAAGCACATTTTGTGACTGGTCAGTGAGCTTAACTTCATTGTTAACCACCAGTATGGGGAGCATCTGCTCTCCCTTTTTCAGCCTGCTCTGACCTGGGCATTTTCAGTGAGGACTGCCCCAGGCACACTAGGTCACACTAAGCACTGAAGATAAATTAACAGAATGTTTTTGATGATCAAGTTGTATGAAATCAACTGAACTCCTTTGTTTTCTTTCATCTGAGCGGAGTTTCTGGTTTTCCAAGGTGATATGATCTCCCAGCTGGAACAAGGGGAAGAGCCATGGGTCCCAGAGCTCCAGGGTTCAGAGGAAAGAGAGTTCCTGAGATCTCCCCGCACAGATGAGGAAACATTAAACCAACTCAGAATCTGTAAGTGCCTGAAGGAAACATCTAGGATGCCCTACAAAGCTCTTGGGAAGTCTCTCAGTTCATTATTGTCCATAGCAGGGGTCGCATCCGCAGGATAAATATAGCTCAAGGCTTCCTCTAGATGGTAGCAGACACCGGGCAGTAGCTTTCTCCCTTCCCCCTGTGAAGTTGGATGGGATGTGAAGGCTGAATTGATCCCCTCCTCTCTCCTGTTGGGGGGAGCTGAGTTCCTGATTTTTATTTGTCCTCTCTCCAGCACTTGTTTTGGTTTGGCCTTCCCCTTTCCATCCCTGTTTGATGTTTCTGTCTCTATCACAGCAGGTGATGCAATGACGTGTGAGGTTCAGCACAGACCAGAAAAAGAGCAGGGAAACCAGCCAGGGGAGAAAATGGATAAATTTATTTCCTGTCAGATAACTCAGAAGGGCCATAAAGAAACCAGAATACAGCAGGAAATCTGCAGGGAAAAGCAAAAAAAATACATGTGCTGAGTGTGGGAAAAACTTCACTTACAGATCAGGCCTTTCTCAACATCAGAGAATCCACACAGGGGAGAGATCCTATGAATGCACTGAGTGCGGGAAAACCTTCAATCGCAGCTCTCACCTTATTCAGCATCAGAGAGTCCACACGAGCAAGAAGCCCCACGAATGCCGTCAACAGGCCTGCAGAACTCGTAAAGTGGTGATGTAGAAAAATCTCTGTATTAACTATCTCTATAAATCTTTATAACGTTGCATTGTGTTATTTTGTATTAAGTATCTTTATCTTTATGACATTGCATCCTGCATGATGTTATTTTGTAATTCATATGACTTGACATTGTGCCTCTTTATTTTCCTACAACTTTGTATTAGATCCCTATATAGAAAATTGGTAGAAAACTTTGTATCAAATGTTATAGCCCCTAAGGATAGTATAGTTAAAGTAAAAGAAAACATGTGCCTTTTTGCTAGAAGTAGAATAAGATCTTCCCCCGCACTCTGTAATCAATTGCTCTATTGACTGAATGAGGTGTGAATGAGTGAGGCTTGGAAGACACCCACCTCCAGACAGCTACAACAGTTGAAGAGGGAATGGGAGCCAGAGCAAAGGACAATACTGTCATAAAGGTCAAAGAAACAGGTCCAATCCTTCTTAGGCTTGGCCGGATACTACAGGCGATTTGTACCACACTACAGCCAAATCGCTGCCCCACTGACCGACCTGACCAAAAAGACCCAGCCAAATGCAGTTAAGTGGACTGATGAGTGTCAAAAGGCCTTTACTCAACTTAAGGCAACGCTCATGTCTGACCCTGTGCTCAGGGCCCCGGACTTTCACAAGCCATTCCTAGTAACCACGGATGCATCTGAGCGTGGTATAGGAGCAGTGCTCATGCAGGAAGCAACAGATCACAACTTCCATCCTGTCGTGTTTCTCAGTAAGAAACTGTCTGAGAGGGAAAGTCACTGGTCAGTCAGTGAAAAGGAATGCTATGCCATTGTGTACGCCCTGGAAAAGCTACGCCCATATGTTTGGGGACGGCGGTTCCAACTACAAACTGACCATGCTGCACTAAAGTGGCTTCATACTGCCAAGGGGAACAACAAGAAACTTCTTCGTTGGAGTTTAGCTCTCCAAGATTTTGATTTTGAAATTCAGCACATCACAGGAGCTTCTAACAAAGTAGCTGATGCACTCTCCCGTGAGAGTTTCCCAGAATCCAGTAGTTAAAAGGTGTTCTTAAAATGTAAAAGTCTGTTAGTTATATACTTAGTAGTATATGTAAAGGTGCATGTGTTGTAGTAATCTGTTTATTTTAAAGTTCTAGAAGGAAATCGCCGCCAGTGAGCTTCCCCACTGTCTGCAATTTGGGGGGCGTGTCATAAACAGATAGCTAAGGGTTAATGTCTCTTTCACCTGAAGCACCTGACCAGAGGACCAATCAGGAAACCGGATTTTTTCAACTTTGGGTGGAGGGAATTGAGTGTCTGAGTCTTTTGTCTTTCTGCCTGCTTACTCTGAGCTTTGGAGAAGTTTCTACTTTCTAGTCTTCTGTTTCTAAGTGTAAGGACAAAGAGATCAGATAGTAAGTTATATGGTTTCTTTTCTTTGGTATTTGCATGAATATAAGTGCTGGAGTGCTTTGATTTGTATTCTTTTTGAATAAGGCTGTTTATTCAATATTCTTTTAAGCAATCGACCCTGTATTGTATCATCTTAATACAGAGAGACCATTTGTATTTTTCTTTCTTTTTATATAAAGCTTTCTTTTAAGACCTGTTGGAGTTTTTCTTTACTTCAGGGAAATTGAGTCTGTACTCACCAGGGAATTGGTGGGAGGAAGAAATCGGGGAGATCTGTGTGTTGGATTTGCTAGCCTGATTTTGCATTCCCTCTGGGGGAATAGGAAAGTACTATTTGGTTCCAGGATTGGGAACAGAGAGGGGGAGTCACTCTGTGTAGTTTCACAGAGCTTGTGTCTGTGTATCTCTCCAGGAGCACCTGGAGGGGGAAAGGGAAAAAGGATTATTTCCCTTTGTTGTGAGACCCAAGGGATTTGGGTCTTGGGGTCCCCAGGGAAGATTTTTCAGGGGGACCAGAGTGCCCCAAAACACTCTAATTTTTTGGGTGGTGGCAGCAAGTACCAGGTCCAAGCTGGTAACTAAGCTTGGAGGTTTTCATGCTAACCCCCATATTTTGGACGCTAAGGTCCAAATCTGGGACTAAGGTTATGATAAATACAACTTGTCAAGTGGGCCCAATAAAGAAGAGCAGACATATTGATGGCCTCAGGGATTAGAAGCAAGCACCTTCTTTAGAAAACACCCTCTTTGAGCAGCATTGGGACAACACCCAGAGAAAAGCAGCACAAAGACCAACGGACGCAGACCCAGATTTTGAATCTGGTCTAGATTTACATAAGAGGGAAGCTGCTATAAATGCGAAGTGTCTTGCAGAAGGACTCCTGATCTCGTCTTGTCACCATCGGACCATCGATTTGGATCGGTAGAAGCCCGGCTCCACCCCTCCCCCATCTAACTCACCTGGCCAGTGCAGTTAAGGGGAGCAACTAGTTGGTAACAACAGCAAGACGGAGTGTGTTTATGTCTGTGTGTGTGCGTGAATGCATGACTGTGATATATATCTCATGTGCATATCATAGAGTATTAATTGATACCTGTATTACTAATAAATGTGGCATTTTGCCTTAATCCCCCTGAAAAGTTCCTGTACAGTACTTTGAGTAAAACAGCGAGGGCCACAATACTCCAAAGAAAACAGCTGAGGACCGAAACCCCCCGGCCCTGTGGAAACACCCCCCACTCAGGACCTCCCAGCCTGGCGGAAACACCCCGCCCAGCCCTGCAGAAACAAACCCTCCTTCCCCAGTGCCGCCCCACCAAAACAGCTGTGGGTCACAAAGGAAGGTTGGTGGTGGGGAGGTATTACTTGATGTTAAATCAACCAGGGACTCCCAGCCAAAGAGGTGGCTGGGAGCCCTCAGGGTTAAATTAAAGGGCCTGGGGCTCTGACGACTGGGGGAACCCGGAGCTTTTCAGGGCTGGGGCTGGGATTTAAAGGTCCCAGAGCTCCTGCTGCTGAGGGGAGCCTGAGCCCTTGAAATCCCAGCCTCACTCCATCCCCTGGAGCTGCCGCCAGGATTCAAAGGGCTCTGTGCTGCCTGCAGCCACAGGGATCCCTGAGCCCTTTAAATCTCAGCTGCTGCCGGGATTCAAAGGGCTCTGGGCTGCCCGTGGCGGTGGGGAGCCCTGAGACCTTTAAACCTCAGCTGCGGCCGGGAATCTCTGTGAGCAGCCCAGAGCCCTTTGAATCCCGGCCGTAGCTGGCAGGCCGGCTTTAGGAAGTGCGGGGCCCAATTTGAACATTTTTGGCGGGGCCCCGCAGGGATGATTGGGGAAAAAAAAGCCTTTCAGTTCTTAACAACCGGTTCCCTATAAAAAGTTCTGCCACAGTATTTATTTATTGTACCAGTAGGGTTACCATACGTCCGTATTTTCCTCCCAGATGGCGATTTAAAAACCAAAAAGCCTGACATGTCCGGGAAAGTACAGATGTATGTTAACCCTACCTAAAAGTTCTTTTTTAAAAAGATGGGTCTGAACTAGAAATGAGCTCTGCCACTCCCTTAGAGTGTGCTAGGGTGCACATGTGTGGGTCCCAGCTGCTCCCTGCCCATCTCATTGAAGCAGGTGTGCAGGGTTACTTCCCTCGGAACTGCAGGGCACCAGTGAACATGGGGCTGGCTGGAGGTGGGGGAGGGGGAGGATGCGAGAGGTAGGGTCTGGCTGCAGGCTGGGCAAGGGGTGTGGGGCAGGCTGGAGACAAGAGGTGTGGGGTGGGCTGGCTGGCTTCAGGCAGGGCCACAGGGAGGGTGCGGCATGGGTTGGCAGGGCTGGAGACAAAGGAGTGCGGGACTGGCTGGCTTCAGGCAGCGGGGTGCGGCAGGGGTTGGCTGGAGACGGGTTGGTGCAGGGCTGAAGGCAAGGCAGGGGGTGTGGGACTGGCTGGAGATGGGCAGGCTGCAGGCAGGAACTGGTGCAAGCAGGGCAGGAGGTGCGGGGCTGGTGCGGGCAGGGGGTGCAGCAGGAGCTGGCTGGGGACGGGCTGGCTGCAGGCAGAGCACGGGGTGCAGGTACAGGGGGTACAGCCCATCGTCTATTGTGAGTGCCTCCTTCTCCTCCTCCTCCTCTTCCTCCTCCTCCTCCTCCCCCGTCTCCCACTAGGGTAGCAGCAGCAGCCTGGGGCTTGGGGGCTATTTCAAGGGTCCGGGGCGCCCCTGCTTCCACTGCCCCAGCTCTGTAAATAGCCGCGGGAACCCTGGGGAAGCGGCGGGGCTCCAGTGGCTTTTTAAAGGGCCGGGGAGGTAGAAGCAATGGGAGTCCTGGACTTTTTAAATAGCCCCCAGAGCCCCGCAGCCATACCCCAGGGCTCCAGCAGCAGGGCTCTAGTGGCAATTTAAAGGGCCTGGGGTTCCAGCCCTTGCTGGGAGCCCCAGGCCTTTTAAATTGCCCCCTGGGGAAACTGGGCCACCCTGGTACAGCCACTGGCTTTTGCTGGTACTGGGGCTTGGGTGCGGGGTCCTCTTAGGAGCGAGGCCGATTCAAGGGAATTGGTTAATTTGGCCTAAAGCCGGCCCTGGTGGCTGGGATTTAAAGAGCTCTGAGCTCCCCGCCCGCCTGCCCAGAGCCCTATAAATCCTGGCCGCGGCTGAGATTTAAAGAGCTCTGGGCTCCCTGCGGCTGTGGGCAGCTCAGAACCTTTTGAATCCCGGCCGCGGCTGAACTTTAAAGGGGTTTGGATTCCCCGCGGCTACGGGCAGCCCAGAGCCCTTTGATTCCCGGCTGCAGGACGCACAGACTTCACGGGCCGCACGTTGCCCGTGGGCCATATGTTGTGCAGGCCTGGCATGGAGGGGCAAAATAGGTAAGAAATTTCCGTGGCCTGTCACTAGCAAATAGTAGCCACCATGGATCCTGCCAGAGGTCGCTACATCTTAGCACTGTGGGAAGCAACCCTTCACAGAGACCATTTGTCTTGTGGTTTGGGATACTTCTCAAGACATGCCGCACTCAGAGTGACCCCCTCATCCTGTGCCAGCTGGAGAAAAGAAAAGGGGCCAGCCAACTCTCCCACTACCAGCTGCGAACCACTGATCCCCAAACAGGGGGAGGCCTCTGGCTTTGATGTGTATTAAATATCAGGCTGGTCTCTTTCTTTGGCAAATATCTAACAGAGCTAAAAGAGGGAACAAATGATCCTCCAAGGAGAGGGGAAAGACAATCACTGGGAAATGTAATCCCCTGCAACATCCAGAATGGAGAGCGACTCAGGGCAACAGCTTCCCCCGAAGGAAGAAGTTTTTGGGATTTAGAAACATAAGGAACAGCACAAAACTTGAGAGGATTGTTAATTGACATTTGATAATGACACAGAGGGAAAACCTGAGCTTTCAGATCAGTGTTCAGAAATGAAAGACAAAGGGTGGAAATCAGAGATTTTGGATCCATTTTGCAAATTATAGAGAGGAAAGTGGAAAATCAGAGGGATTTTATATCAGTTGTTGATAGGAGGTAAAATCTGAGTGTTTCACATGAATACTTGATAAATGAATAAAGAGGAAATGGGCAACATTTGCAAACATTTTGTGTTCAATAATCTGAGAAAAGGTGTAAATCTGAGATTTTCTTATTATTTTATAATTAGAGACAGGAAAATCTCAGGGCATATTCAATTAGAAATAGACAACTAGAGAGAAGTGGGGCAAGTGTTTAGGTTATTTTATTTGAATCTCTGAGATTTGCAAAGAAATTGTGTCACAAACTGCATATTTGATAACATGAGAGGAAAACACCAAGATCTGAGGGGAGAGAGTCACTTTCCTGTCAGGGCCCAGTGCTCCCTCCCCCTCCCCCTCCGGGGTCTCTCACTCACTGGGGGCTCCAGGCGGGGCTGGTGCGGTCAGAGCCTGGGGCTGCCTAGGGGGCAGGTCCCAGCTGGAGAAAGCCCCCCCCCCCGGCCAGGATGGAAATGTGCTACTGGTAGCAGCCTGGGGCTGGACCCTCTCTATGGGGGACACTTGCTCCCCCCTCCCCTTCCTGGCCCTTCCCACGCCCTGTTGCCAGCAGAGAGTGGCCCCCATAGCCCAGCCCAGAGGTGTCCCTGTCTCAGGCCCCCCCCAGCCTCTGCCCAGTTCAGAAATCACTTGGGGGAACCATTTCCCACCTACACAAGGACAAATCACTGCAGGTGAAAATGGGGGGAAACACCCCAAACCTGAGATCTGAACTGGCCATTGGCAAAGGGGAGAGAAAATGGGGCACAATGAGGGGAGGGGAACAGGGAACTTCTCAGGGGTTTGAGGGAAGGGGGTTTCAGCCTGGATGTTGCTTGTTGCTCTCTAGGGAGAAAGGGGGCAGGACAGCAGAGGAGGGGGGTCTTCACGGAGGGAGCAGTGGTAATTCCGAGGGGATCTCAGCTATCCCTTTTTCTCCCCGCTCCTCAGGGGTCACCTGCTCTTCTCCCCTCGCCCCCCGGCCATGTCCCGGCTGCACAGACATTTTCCATCCATCCTTTTCCCAGGTCTCCCCCCTCTGCAGCCCCCGCCCGACCCCACGCAGGGGCTGCTAGGTGTAATGCATGTTCAGTAGGGATTTCTCCCCTACTAATGCTGGGGTGTCCTTCTCCTATAGGTTAGTCTACTAATGATCTCCTCTTGGTGCCATGTGTGTCAGTTCATTGCCATGGCACTCGTGTGCTTAGACATCTGAGGATGCTCTATAGAAAAGCTCCTTGAGTGAGGTGATCCACAGGGAGTAGCTCAAAGCTCCAAAGTGCCTGGCCAGGGTCAGGACATTGGCACAGCAAGGGCGGGGTGTGGCAGTGACATCACAAAGGCCTTTTGCAGGACCTCACACTATTGGTCAAAGACTATTGGTGAGCAGGTGGTGACCTCGCAGAGAGATCCTGACATCAGTCAGGGGCCAGGGGCTAGGGAAACCTCAGAGACCCCTGTGGCTTTGCTTCAGCAAGTCTCCTTCTCCAGGTCTCTTTCTGAGGACTGAGAGAGTATTCGGGTTCACGGACGTGAGCGCCAGGAGAAACCTCTTCCAGTTTTCTCCTTCCCTTGTAGTGATTTTACTAGAAAACAGCCGTCCCTGTTTAGAAGGTAAGAGCCTCCTGGAGGTGTGAAACCTGTTCAGTCTGATCCATCTGGTGAGAGTTGAATTCTAGGCATGGAAAACATGAGCTTAAGGAGGCAGAATTTTATTCCGCACCTGGGATTTTGTCCCTTAGAATCATGGGGACATTAGGGTTTGTCCTTTGTGTTTCACCTTTTCCTCCATCCACCTGTCCCTCCCTCCTTTCTCTTCATCTCTTCTTTTGTCCTTTCTCCTGTTCCCCTCCCAACACCAGGACGAGTGTGTCCCTGTGTGTTGCAGGGTAGGAACCTTCTGTTCATTATGCTGGACCTAACTCCCAGTTTTAGTTGAGTAAAGAGGAGATATTTGACATTGTATGATACTGCTCCTGAGCTCTGTTCCCAAAGTGTTCTGCAGCAGAGGAGGGTCTCCGGTAGTATGTGTGTCACTGGCCTATTGGGGTGATGCTGAAACAGGACAGGGTACAGATGGCATTGTGGGGGTGGCATGAACCTTCACTCTTCATTTCCCCTTCCAAGAACAGAAGGGACAGGAATCCTGACCCAGCAAGACCATCGTCTCAAAGTTCTCCTGCATGACATCCCTGTAGAGGGCTCTCTGAGTGGGGTCCAGCAGAGTCCCCTCTTCCCTGGAGAAATACATAGCCACCTCATCGAAGGTCACCGGCCCCTGAAAGAGCAAGAGTCCAACACTCAGTACCTGCTGACCCACTCACAACCCCACTAGTCACGCAACAGCAGCACCAAGGAAATGGAAGCTCCGGAAGGCACATGTTAACAGAGTCCCACCCCACCTTGCTTACAGCAGCCAGGAGGCATCAGAGGGTACAAAGAGAGAACCTTTGTGTCTCCCAGCTGACAGACAGAAGTAGGGTCTTCACATTTATCACATAGCTACTAGCCAGAGCTAAATATAGGAGATGAGGCTGTCTCTGGATCCTGTTAGTGGCTCCCTGGTAGGAATCCCAGCACTCTCCAAATAAAATATATGGAAGAAAGGGGAAGTCAATAGTAAAAAATAGAAGTTAGAAGGTCAGAATTATAGTGCCCATTAACAAAGGTTTAGAGAAAATAGAGCCTATCAAACTAACGAGATATACTTATTGGATGAGACCAAAAGTTTAGTTGCCGCAAATAGTATTGATGTAATATACCTAAACTTCTGTAAGGGACATGACTTGATCACCACAATATTTTTACTAAAAAAACTAGAATGATACAAAATAAACATGGCATACATTAAATAGATTAAAAACTCTGATAGTAAATGGGGAACCATGGTCGAGTGGATTTCTTTCTAGCAGGTTCCTGCAGGGATTGGTTCTTGGCCCTGTGCTATTTAACATTCTTATCCATGACTTAGAAGAGAGTACAAAATCATCACTGATAAAGTTTACAGTTGCCACAAAGATTGGGGTTGGTGGTAATTAATGAAATGCCATGAGATTCAGGCTCCATCACTGGGAGTCTGGGAAGTTGTCCCAGCCCTGGCTGGAGGGTTATTTCCTGTTCCACAAAGAGGGGAAGTTCCATTCCCAACTCCTGTGCCTTGAAATTAGGACCTATCGGACACTACACCCCCATATTCATCATAGTGGTATGATTATAATATGATTAGGACATAATTATGATCTATTTTGTAGAAGATGCATCATGTGTGGTGTCACTGGAAAAGTTCTGATTTGCTGAATATGATTATCCTATTTGTGTGCACATATCATGTTCGTATCTGAAGTTATGGATATTGACTCTGGATCTGTATTTCAAATGTGTTTACTCTGGGTAACACCCACAACGAGCCTTTCAGGTACAACAATGAAGAAGCCAGACAGAGCTGATGGCTCAACAAAGACAATGGACTGTGGAAGAACTTAGCCTTCCTGTGGATGTTTCAGCCAGCCTAGGAGTCATGGCTACTATGACTCAGCAGGGCCTGTGACCAGACCACATGACACTAAACTCCATTTTAGTACCTGTATTTTTCCACAAACTGGACTAGGAACTGAGTTTGGAACAAAAGGTTCCCACCATATGGAAAAGCTATATAAGGTGGGGTGTGACATCATCTCTTGGCCTCATTCCCCAAGCAAGAGAACTCCTGGAAACACCTGAGAATCAAAAACGGATGTGAGGGAAGTGCTGCTCCCAGGATCAAGAGATTTCTAGCTTGTGTATGGAAACTTGGGGGACTGCTTGTACCACCAGTCAGGGTGAGAAATTGCTAATTCAAATACTATCCATCTAGTATGTTAGGCTTAGTCTGAGTTTTGGTTATTTGCTAAATAATCTGCTTTGATCTGTTTGTTATCACTTGTAATCACTTAATCTATCTTTCTGCAGTTAATAAACTTGTTTGATGCTTTATCTTAATCAGCGTATTTTGAGTGAAGTGTCTGGGGAAAATCTCAGCTTGTTGTGCACATCTGTCCCATATCGAGGGGAAGGGGAACTGTATTAATGAGCTTGCATTATAGAGATCCCCGTGCACTATAAGATGGTATAATTCTGGATTTATACTACAGCAAGTGTGCAAGGTGGGGGAGTGGGAAATTGGCTCTTGTCTTCTATCTGTCCTTGAGTGGCTTAGGTAGAGCACTCAGGTAGCTTAGTTGGCAGCATGGCGCCACCTGCTGTTGTGTTGCGTGATAACAGGCCCTGGAGAGGCTGGCGAAATCTCCAGCAAAGCAGTGTGAGAAGGGCCAGCCCAGCGTGAGGGTTAGAGGACACAGCAGTTCCCAGAAGCTCCACAAACTGCCGCCTGGGGGTGACAACCCATCATGCCCTACACTACACAAGTCTCAGCAGGTTTGTCACATGCTGTCCCCTCCCTTTCTCCACCCGAGATATTTCCTGCTTCCCACCACCTCTAGCAATTCCCACCCTCTTATGCATTTACTGCTCCTCAACCTCCAAGCAGAGCCCACCACCACCTCCCTGATAATCTTTTACCTGAGCCAGCTCCATTGCAGCCATTTCCTTCCCCTGGGAGGACGAGATGATCTGCAGCGAAACATGGATGTTATTCTCTGGCCTGCCGGGGTGAAAAGGGCAAGGTGTGAGAATTCAGACTAGGCTTTTGTCCATTCCCCAAGCCGATTCCCCCCAGCTTTTCCCCTGCTAATGCATATTCTAGGTTCTGGCACACTGTGAAGCTCAGAGTGACCTTATTCCAGTACAGGCCTAGCCCCTTCCCACCAGGGTGTAACCCTCTGACACATGGGGAAACCCTCCCAGTAACAGTCTCTCTCTTACACGTATCAAGTTTGCGGACAACACCAAGATGGGAGGGGTTGTAAGTGCTTTGGAGGGCTGGATTAAAATTCAAAATGATCTGGACAAACGGGAGAAATGATCTGAAGTAAATAGGATGAAATTCAGTAGAGACAAGTGCAAAGTGCTCCACGTTGGAAGGAACAATCGGAGGCCAGAGAAGAGCAGAAACAAAGGAGTCACTTCGGGGGATTCTCCCTGTCATTGTCCCTAAGGCAGCTGTCTCAGGTTTACAAAGGTGTTTCATGTTCCAGCCTTTATACAGTCTCTCATGGGAGTGCCCCTTTCATGGACTGGGCCTAGTTTTAGTTTTTGGTAGTTAACAATCTTGGTTTATTGTTCATCTAACCAGTATGTGTGGATTGAAGTGTGTTGGAAACTCTGTTTGGGATAACAAGCTGGTGCATGTCATTTTCCAATGATGAAATGACAGACTTCATATGAGCTTGCGTCGTTCAGTAGCATGCTGGACAGTGCAAGATGCACATTTCTGGGGGAAAGTTGGGCACTTGAGAATTTGCTGGTTTTCTCCTGAGGTGTAATTCATGAGTGGCTGTCTAGCAGCACTCAATACTGTGTAGCTGGGAGTGAGTTACATGCTGGAGACTGTGTGTTAAGTGGCCAAGAGGGGCTGTTCTCGCGGGAAAACAGTGGAAAAGGCACCCCAGGCCGGAGAAATGAGGGGACACAGCTATTTAACAGTCCAGATTGTACTCGGGGTAACGTCACAGACACTCACTATGACAAAGCCTCTTACAACACAGAGAAAGTAAATCCATGTCCCAGAAATCGAAGACTCAGACAGAGGGCAAGTGTCCCTGGCACTGCTTCTTGCTGACAGAGAGGTTCAGAGACAGTGTGAGAATCCTGGGGAAGCTGGGAACAGGAAGCATTGGGCTGGCGGGGTTCACTGGAGAAAGGGAACAGGAAGGGCAGGGATATTACTGAATCCAGGATCTCAGCAGTGCTAGATGACAGGATAGCACATAGTGCAGCCCATTGGAAAACACAATCCTAACTATACATACAAAATGATGGGGTCTAAATTAGTTGCTTCCACTCAAGAGATGGATCTTGGAGTCACTGTGGATAGTTCTCTGAAAACATCCACTCAATGTGCAGCAGCAGTGAAAAAAAGTGAACAATGTAGGAAATAATTAAGAAAGGGATAGATATGACAATATCTCATAGATCATATTTGTAAAAACAGCAAATAAATCCATGATACACCCACATCTTGAATACTGCATGCAGATGTTGTCACCCGATCTCAAAAATAGATATATTGGAATTGGAAAAGGTTCAGAAATGGGCAACAAAAATGATTAGGGGTACGGGACAGTTATGCCAGACCTAACCCCCAGTTTCACTTCAGCAAACAGGAGATATTTGACACTGTGCAATACGGCTCCTGTGCTCTGTTCCCAAAGTGTTCTGCAGCAGAGGAGGGTCTCCGGTAGTATGTGTGTCACTGGCCTATTGGGGTGATGCTGAAACAGGACAGGGTACAGATGGCATTGTGGGGGTGGCATGAACCTTCACTCTTCATTTCCCCTTCCAAGAACAGAAGGGACAGGAACCCTTACCCAGCAAGACCACCGTCTCATAGTTCTCCTGCATGACATCCCAGTAGAGGGCTCTCTGAGCGGGGTCCAGCAGAGCTAATGGGAGCCCCTCCTCACAGGGAAAATGGCTGATCTCATTTGACCCACTGTCCATCTGGAATCACTCCTTGTCTTTCCATACGGTGACTCTGGATGAACAATGGTCTCAATGACACCAGATTACAGAAAGAATGAGTCCAGAACGTTGTGGAAGAGACCATCGTGTGGCAGTGCTGACTCCCTTCCCACCTCCCTCACCCCCGCAGATCTAGGACAAGGACTGGGGGCTCAAATTTTCCAAATGGAACCGAAAGTTTCTGCAGTTTTCAAAAGAGAAGAAAAGCAAAATCTTTGATTTCACACAAACTGTGTTTGCTACGTGGACAGAAAGTTATCCCAGTGACAGGGCACGTGACTGGGGAATGGACTTGGTGACCTGGTGACTTGGAGTCAGGACTCTGGCACAAGTTGACCAGAGAGAGGGATCATGGTTAGCAGCAGCCCCCAGACACCCCCTAGTACCCAGAGCCCAGACCCACCAGCCAGGGGCCCCAGACACCCCCCAGCCAGGATCCCATCAGATATTCCCTGGGACGCAGCCCCCAGAGTCCCTGGCCAGGGACTCCAGATACCCCTCAGAGCCCTACCGGCCAGAGAACCCCCACCACACCATGATTACCAGGTTGGGAATCCCAAAGGGTTCCCCCCACCAAGAGCCCCCAGCAGCCAGGGACCCCCTCAAGGGACCCCCCCACTGGGAACTCAGTCCCTCACTGCCTGCCTAGGAACTTCCCCACCCTCCAGAACGATCTACCCTGACATTTGCCTGGGACCCCCTCCTCTGCCCAGTGGGACCCCCTGATGCTTTACAGTGTGACCCATCACTCTGCTTCCCTGGCATGCCCTCACCTAGTGCCAGGGATCCTCTCCCCCAGCTCTGTGCACTGGGCATGGCAACAAAACCAGGAACCAGCAGGGGAAGCACAGACAGAGCCCCTGGCACAGAACCAGGCTCCCTCTAACCCTCTGTCCCGCCCCCCCAAGAGACACACACCCCCACTGTTCTGCAGCCACCAGGCCCCCAGCGATACCCACCTCCAGGACCCATAGCCTCAGGGATGGGCACGTCTGAACCACCACCCCCGAAAACCCCAAACCTCCACAACCCACCAACCTGACTAGGGTACCCCCTGCCCAGCCACCCAGAGGCCTCCCCCTACCACAATGCCCCTTCAGCTGCCATCTCCCCACACAGACACCTTCCCTGCCCCTGCAAGTGTTACCTCACTGAGTGTGAGAAGTGGCTAGAAAGTTACCACCACCTCCTGCTGGCCAGGCACACAGGCAGAGGGAGCCTGGGGAGTGCTTCTTTAACAGGAGAATGGAAGGCCTGGAGGGCAAGAAAGGTCCACGGGCTGTCACTAGCAAATAATGGCCACCATGGATCCACCCCAGAGGCGGCTGCATCTTAGCACATTGGGAAACAACCCATCATATTCAATTAGAAATAAAACAACTAGAGAGAAGAGGGGGAAATGTTTGGGGTATTTTATATCAATCTTTGAGACACGCAGAGAGAACCTGTCACAAATGACATTTGATAACATGAGAGAAAACCACCAAGATCGGAGGGGATTTGATGTTGCTATAAAATAACTAGTGGAAAAGGGGGACTGTTGGACTGGATTTTATATGACTGTCCAATACATAAACAGAATGTGATGGTCCCCCCCGGCCCCGGGGCAACCATTCACGTGAGCAGCTCAGAGCCCTTTGAGGAGCTGATTTAAGGGGGGGGGGGCGGGAGCTGAAATTCTCCCTGGACAATGGAAGGGGGCAGCAGGGGGATTGGGAAATGGGGTCTGGGCAGTCTCCATGGGGGATGTGCTCCTCCCTTCCCTGCCCTGGCAGAGAACGGGCACCTCATCCCATCCCATCCCCACTCCAGTGGGAGCCATGTTCTGGGGAATGACCCAGGGCAACAATTTCCCACCTAAACAAGGGCAAATCGCTGCAGGTAAAATGGGTGGGAAAATCCACCCCCCATCGGAGAGATTTTAAATTGACATTTGAGAAGTATGGAGAGAAAAGGGAAAATCAGAGGCAATTAGAGAGCTGATCATTGGGGGGGGGTAGGAGAATCTCCTGGATTTTATAGCCACGTGTGATAATGAGAGAGAAAAGGGGAAATCTTGAGAGAATGTGTGTGTGGGAGGAAGTGGCAAAAACAGGCACAGGATCCAGTTAACTCACCTCCCCACCACCCCGGGAATGTCCTGGCTGCCCAGAGACAGTTTTAACCCCCCACCCCAGTGACCTCCCCCTCCCTGCAACTCCGGCTTCTCCTCCCCGCCCCGACACCTCCGCCCTCACACCAAAGGGGGGGGCTCTGCCAGCGCCTCCCCCTGAGCTCAACTCCTGCTCCTCCCCCCAGCCCGGATTGTACCATTTAGCCCCCTCGGAACCCTGCCTCCAGCTGCCTGACCCCCCCCCGCCCATTAATTTCCTGCTCAGCGCCTGCCCCCCCCACGCTCCCTGTTACTCCCCCGCCCCGCTCCAGCCCCGCCCCCAGAGCCCGGCGGAACGTTACGGCTGGTCCGGGCAGGGGGAAGGGCAGCGGCTTCAGCGGCTGTTACTGGGCATGCGCAGTGCCCGGGAGTAGCACATTGGTTCGGGGAGTGATTTAATACACCGCCCCCCACCCGCCGGGCCCCAGGCTCCGCCCCCTCGCCGGGCCTCGGGCTCTGCACCAGGCTCCGCCCCCCCTGGGCCGGGCCCGGGGTCCGCCCCTCCCGCCCACACGATGGCCGGGCCCCGGCCCTCCCATCCCAGCAGGGCGGGCGGATCCTCCTGCAGCTCCACTGGGGCCGAGGCGGCTCCAAGGCTTCTCCCAGGCTCCCTGGGGCAGAGTCACTTTCCCGCTCCCCCAGCGCCTCTCACTCCCCGGGGGCTCCGGATCACAATGTCCCACCGCCCTTCCCCCGCCTGCAGCTCCAGCTTCTCCCTTCCCCTCCCGCCCCCGCCAGCCACACCAAGGGGAACCCCCGGACCCCAGTCTCTGTCCCCACCTGGATCCCAGCGGGGCTGGGGGCAGATCCTGGCTGCAGGTGAGAACAGCGGCTTCCCTCCGGCTCGGGCAGCTCCAGCGCTGCTGGAAGCACGTGGAGAACCAGAGAACAGATGCTCAGCCCGGGCTCCACATCACAATGTGACAGAGCCAAGCCCCTGAGCTGAGCCAGAGCCCCACCCTTAGGAGCTGCCCCGCCCCCGGGCTGTGCCAGAGCCCTGCCCCCAGGAGCTGCCGCGCCTCCGGGTTGTGCCATAGCCCTGCCCCCAGGAGGTGCCCCGCCCCTGATCTGAGCCAGAGCCCCGCCCCCAGGAGCTGCTCCGCCCCCGCTCTGTGCTGGAGCCCCGCCCCCAGGAGCTGCCCCGCCTTCGAGCTGAGCCAGAGCCCTCCCCAGGAGCTGCCCGGACCTGGGATGTGTCAGAGCCCCGCCCCTGGAATTTCCCCATGTTGGGTCTCAGAGCTTTGTTCTCCTGCCGCCTTCTTCCCAGCACCCCCTGCTCCCTTCCTATGTCTGCAAACACCCCCCCCTCCCCCTGGGCTGCCTGCAGTGCTCGCTGAGGCTGACTCCAGTGGCTGAAGTTGCCTCCATCTCTGCTTCACCTGGAGGGGGAGAGACAAAGAGAGGAGATGGTCCCAGGGTGTGAAACCAGAATCAGGGGGCAAGGAAAGAAGGACTGTTTGGAAACGTGGGTTTTTTGTGGAGGGGGGGGTGAGCCAGAGGGATTCAGAAGAAGTTGGGCAGCAGAGGCCCAGGGAAATTGAGGGGAACCCCCTGGGTGTCTCAGTGTTGGCCAGGATTTGTACAGCACCTTCCATAATATGGGGTCTGATCTCAGTCATGGTCTGTGCAGCACCTGGGAGCCCTGATGTCTGTTTCCTGATCACAGGCTCTGGGAATGGAGAGAGGGAAACCTTAGCACCTGAAGGTTAATGCAGCCCTGTGTGCAACCCCTGCTAGGGTGATCCGACAGCAAATGTGAAAAATTGGGACGAGGGTGGGGTTAATAGGCACCTATATAAGAAAAAGACCAAAAAATCGGGACATCTAGTCATGCTAGTCCCTGCTGTTCTCATAAGGGGTCGGCTAAGAGAGGGTTTGGCTACACTTGCAGCTGTACAGCGCTGGGAGTTAAAGCTGTCTTCCTACAGCTGTTTAGGGAAAGCGCTGCAGTGTGGACACACTGACAGCTACCAGCACTCTGTCATGGCCACATCTGCAGCGCTGTTGGGAGTGGTGCATTATGGGCAGCTATCCCAGCATTCAAGAGGCTGCAATGTGCTTTTCAAAAGAGGAGGGTGGGGTGGAGTGTGACACGGAGCGTGGGGGAGACAGAGCGAGTGGATTTTTGGAGCTGACACTGTGTCAGCTCCCTGCCTAGCAAGTTCAAGCCTCCTCCCCCACCCCTCTCTCATTCACTAAATGCAAATAGCCGCCTTTGTTTTTTTCCTCACAGACCAGATAAGCCGCTGATCCAAAACAGACCCCCCGCCCTGTGCCCACCCGGCTGCTTCTCTCCTCAAGCAAACACCAGCTGTGGGTGTTCCAAAGGGATCCCCCTGCCTCTGCTCATTCACTGCAAACAGTAACTGTGTTTGGTTTTTAGATAAGCAGCTCCGGGAGCCTTGAGCTCACAACAAAGCAAACAGAGGCATCACACCAAAACAAAGAGCGTTATCTCTACTTGAAAGCATTATGGGAATTTTCCGGAGGTCAGTGACAGCGTAGTAAGATTAATCACTGTTTACACTGGCACCCCAGCGCTGCATCACCAGCTCTGTTCTCTTTATTCCTCTCGTCGAGGTGGAGCACATGCAGCAATGTAGCCAGGGAGATACAGCGCTGTATGTGCCTTGCCAGTGTGGACGGGGAGTAAGTTACAGCGCTGTAAAGCCACCACCTGCACTGTAACTCTCCAGTGTAGCCAAGGCCTGAGTTGTAGTAATAATAGCAGCCAAGAATCCGGTGGCACCTTCTAGACTAACAGACGTATTGGAGCATGAGCTGTCGTGGGTGAATACCCACTTCATCAGATGCAACAATAGTCCCATATGGGCTAGTGGTCAGGATTCCTGGTTTTCACCCAGGTGGCCTGGGTTCAACTAATGGTGTGGGAAGAGTGCAGAGCTTTTGCCCAGAGTGGAGGCAGGAAATGAAAGGAACAGGAAGGGATCCTGCCAGCAGTGGAGTTAGACAGTGTAGGGAGGGGACCCTAGAAGTGCGGGAGGGGACCCCAGAAGTGCGGGTGGGGCAGTGGTTTGGGGGGAGATGAGGGAAGGATCCCAGCAGTGCGGGAAGTTGACAACCTGGAAAGAACAGGCCTGGCATGGGGACCTGGAAGAGTGAATGTGTCCCTCTAAACCCATCAACTGCAGACTAGGCAGGCTTGGAAGAATTGCGTATTTGTTGGTAAATGTCAATTTCTGTGTAAACACACAACCCAATGGCAAAATATTTCCATCAATAATCATCAAAATTGACAGATGGGCAAAGTAAGACTCATGGTGCTTGAGAACTTATCATGTTGTAGGAGCAGCAGTGATCTGTATGCTCTGTATAACCTGTATGCTCAAAAGGTCTGTTAAACTCCCCCAGCTTGTGTCCTTTCCCTCTTTGAATGCCTGTGAAGTGGCTTTCCCACTCTCCTTTGTGACTCCATGTGCTCCATGCGTCCTGGTCACTTTTCCCACTTGGGCTGTGCTGTGAGGGGAGCATCAGAAGCTTCTGCTCTCTGCCCTCCCGCTATGCAGCCCGGCTGAGGAAAGTGACCTGGATGCAGGGAGCTCGGATGATCTCACTTCTTGCCCCCACATCCCACAGCCCCTAGGGGTGCCCAGATGAGCAGCGTTCCAGGGAGGAGTGGGGGGCAGCAATGCCAGCTGCTCCATGCACACAGGTCAGTCTCCCCATGTGGGTGCAGGAGGGGGTGCAGGGGTTTCTGTGATGCGTATTCTATCAGTATCGTCACTCAATACCAGGCACTCAAATTCACCAGTCTTAGTACTTAGACATTTAGCGTTTTTGTTTAAGCACTTCTAAAATGTGTCCCATTTTAGCTGTCTGCTATTACATGATGTAATTGAGGGAGACTCTTTCATTTCACTGTTTCTCATCAGAACCTACCTGTACATTATCATCTTCCATCCTCTCCACCTTACTAGGCTATAGAGAATCCCTGTGAATAGTTCCTCTCCTACCGGATGTCTCTGTCTGAACCCTGTGCTCCTCTGCGCCTGTCGGCTTTCCCCAGCTCTGAGGCTGTGTCTACACTGTGCACCTTACCATGGTGCAGCTGTGCCACTCTAACCATGCCATTGTAAGGTTCACTGTGTGGCCGTCCTTATCGCTGGGAGAGAGCCTCCCCGGCAAAAAGGCAAACTACCTACAATGAGGACAGGAGCTTCATCACCGGGAGCACAGCTCCACCTATGAAGTGCTGTTCACACTGCCGCTTTTCATGGCTCAAATTTTGGCATTCGGGGAGTGTTTTTCTCACCGCAGAGAGACAAAATTTTTAGCAACAAAAGCCGAAATTAAAAAAAACTTCTCTGCAACCTATTTAATTTTACCTTTATACAACCTTTATACTGCCTCCAGTTCTGGTGTCCTCATTTGAAAAAGATGTTGTGAAATTGGAGCTAGGGCAGCAAAGAGACACCAAATGTTCTGAGGGCTGGAGAAAAATGCCTTCCAGTGAGCTATTGAAAGAGCTCAACCTGTTTAGCTTCTCAAAAGAAGATTGAAAGGTGATTTCATTGAAGTGTTGAAGTGCCTTAATGGAGAGAAAAGATTGGGTATTTACGGGCTCTTGAATGGAGCAGAGAAAGGCATAACAAGACCCAATGGCTGGAAAGTGAAAAGAGACAAATTCATATTACAACTAAGGCACAATAGTCAACAGCGAGGATGATTCACCACAGGAGCAAGCTACCAAGGAAAGTGGTGGATTCACCATCTCCTGATGTCATTTAATGAAGACTAGATGCCTTTCTGGAATGTGTTTGCCCCCAAAGTAGCTGTTGTGTCATACAGGAGGCCTGTGATATGCAGGTTAGACGCTCTAATGGTTTCTTCTGACCATGAAGTCGACTAATTTCTGAAAAACTGAGTGTAACATTGGGAGCAGCGTCTGATGTTTTCCTGTCTAGCCGGCTTGCTGCCTAGAACGAACGCTCCTTGAGTGGGGTGATCCGCAGGGAGCAGCTCAAACCTCCAAAGTGCCTGGCCAGGGGCAGGACATTAGCCCAGCAAGGGAGGGGTGTGGCAGTGACATCACAAAGGCCTTTTGCAGGACCTCAGACTATTGGTCAAAGGTGGTGGGGAGGTGGTGACCTCACAGAGAGATGCTGACATCAGCCAGGCAGGACAGGGGCGAGGGGCCAGGGAAACCTCAGAGACCTCTGTGGCTTTGCTTCAGCACATTTCCTTCTCCAGGTCTCTCTTTGAGGACTGAGAGATTATTTGGGGTCATGGACGTGAGTGCCAGGAGGAACCTCTTTCGAGTTTCCTCCTTCCCTTTTAGTGATTTTACTAGAAAACAGCCATCCCTGTTTCGAAGGTAAGAGCCTCCTGGAGGTTTGAAACCTGTTCAGTCTGATCTATCTGGTGACAAGTGAATTCTAGGCATGGAAAACACGAGCTTAAGGAGGCAGAATTTTATTGCGCACCTCGGATTTTGTCCCTTAGTATCACTGGGGACATTAGGGTTTGTCCTTTTTGTTTCACCTCTTCCTCCATCCCTCCCTCCTCTTCTTCTCTTGCTTCTTTTGTCCTTTCTCCTATTCCCTTCCCAACAACAGGACGGAGGGGTGTGTGTGTGTGTTGCAGAGAAGTCCTCTGCAGCTCCCACTATGGAAGGTCCACCCAAAAATGTGGGACTGAAATAGTGCTCGGGCAGTGATCCCCACCGGTGACCTGGGCCATCCTTTGGGCTCTCTGGTGAGAACCCTCAGCCTCCCGTCCTCAGTCTCTACCCTGATTGGCTGAGCAGGGGGTTATTGACAGGAAGGAGACTCAGGTCCTTGTTGTTCTCTTTTAAGATCAAGTAAATAAGTCAGAACCAGTTCTATCTTTGATTAATTTTGCTGCTTCTCTGCATTAATTGTCTCTGAGCAGTTGATGATTCCCTCTAACATTGCAGTTCTCCTCAAATACTTGCTGAATAATTACTGTCACTGTTGTTGGTCTGGAGCTCATCTGAGAGCACAGTATTCAGGTCATTCAATGTCTGAAATTCAAGATCCGATGGTTTGTTTGAAAATCAGGGCTCTTCGGTCCTATTCCCAACACTGCCTCTGACGGGCTGTGTGACCTAGGAAAAGTCAATTCTCCTTTCTCAGCCTTAGCTTCTCCCTCTTTCAAGTAGGGATAATAATGATCCGCTCTTACCTACCTCATAGTGGGTGAAGGATGCGGATCCATTTGGGAGTGTCACTAGAAGTAGTGCATAATATGAAGATTCCCATCATGTTTACTCAGAGCAGATTATGACATAATAGATTAGCTGAAATAGTCTATTTTATTTGTATTTTTTTATTTTGAAATTGTTAATAGTAGCAACAACTTAGCTCAGATTGAAGCATCTTATCTAATGGTTGAGATGTAAGTGTCTCCTCTTTGTGTGCGAGGAGACAATTTAACACACTCTGACAAAGAGGAGATGCTTTTGTTTTGCAACAAAATATTTTTGCAAAGATCTTTCATCCCACTTGTTATGATTTTGAGAAACAAACTGGTTTAGTCTAAATGGGATTTTCGGACAGAAACGGTTTGAATGAAATTTTCCCACCATCTCGATTCCTGGGCTCTGGGGTGTTTTCATCTGTTAGAACAGAAGTCAGAACTGGTTGCTTCTCTTTCTGGCTCTGCCATCGCCTTGTTGTTTAGGCCTTGGGTAGGTCACTTCCCTTCTCCCATCTGTCCAATGGGAACAGGAACAGTTCTCGAACTATGGGCTGTTTAGAGCCCAAGTGAGATAAGGGGAGTTAAAGCCCTCTGTGAAGGAGAAAGGGGAGTTTCACAGTGTTTAGCACCAAGGAATTCTAAAGTTTGCTAAAATGTCTAGTCTGTGGAAACAAGAAATGGTTGGGGCCAAACTTATTAACCACTGCCTTTTTAAAGCCTATTCAAAGATGTGAGTCTCTATGTTTTAGGTACCTGTAGTTCTTTGCTAGCAGCAGAGAAGAGGTTCCTGCCTCCGTTTTTGTGGCCTTAACAAACCAGGTGTTGTGCCCCAGTTCTTGTCTGAGACCCCTGAAAAAGAATATCTTCCCATCCATGAACAAGACAGGACCTATCTTTCAAAGGGGAACAAAAAGACCTCTGGGTCTTACAGACTAGCTAGCCTGACTGCCATAGCTGGAGAGATCCTGCAATACATTCTTAAACACTCAGTTTGTCAGCAGCACCTACAGGATAATTTGGTTCTTGTGACTAGTGAGCGTGGATTTGTCAAGAACAAATCATTCCAAACCAATCCTCTTTCCTTCTTTGGCAGGGTTCTGGACCTGATAGAGGTGAGTAAACAATAGATGGGATCTAGCTTGGTGTTACTAAGGCTTTTGACACAGTCCCGTAGGACATTCTCAGAAGCAAACGAGGGAAATGTAGTCCAGCTGCAATCAGTGTAATGTGGGTGCAGAGCTGGTTGAAAGCCAAGACTCCAGGAACCCTTTTCCATGTTTAGCTGCCCAACGGGGAGGGTGAACCTAGTTGGTCTGGCAGGGATCAGTCCGGTGTCAGGTACTATTCTATATTTTCATGGATGATTTGGAAAATGGAGTGGAGAGCATGCTCCTAAAATTTACAACTGACACGAAGCACTTTGGAGCACAGGATTGAAATTCAAAACACCCTTAACAAATTGGAGACTTGGTCTTCTTGAGACAAACTCCATGGTTAGGGCTCTCTCTCTACACTGGGCTGAAGTGAAAACCCAGAGCCAAGCACTCCTCCTGGGCAGTGAGCTCCGACCTTGATTGGTCAGATGCTGCTTAGCACTGTCAGAGCAGCTTTTGCTGGGGGATTCTCCCAGCACTTTCCATAACCGGGAAAGTATGAAATCCCCATTTGACTGCTGGGGACAGAGCCCGAGAGTGGGGAGCAACTTGCCCAAAGTCCCCAGGAAAAGGAAAACAACCAGCAGTGGAACCAATAGGAAACCCAGCAATGGAACTCAGGAGTCCTGGGGGTGTGCTATGGTGACCAGATGTCCCAATTTTATAGGGACAGTCCGAATTCTGGTGTCTTTTTCTTATCTAGGATCCTATTACCCCCCACGCCGTCCCGATTTTTCACACTTGCTGTCTGGTCACCCTAGGGTGTGCACATGTGTGGGTCCCAGCTTCTCTCTGCCCCACTCATTGAAGCAGATGTGCAGGGTTACTGCCCTGGGAAGTGCAGGGCACCAGTGGATGTGGGGTTGACTGGAGGTAGGGTCTGGCTTCAGGCAGGGCAAGGGCTGCGGGGCTGGCTGGCTTCAGGCAGGGGGGTGCATCAGGGGTTGGCTGGAGACAGGGCAGGGAGGATGCGGCTGGTGAAGGCAAAGCAGAAGGTGCAGGGCTGACTGGAGACAGAGGCTGACTGCCGGCAGGGCAGGGCAGGGGTTTCAGGGCTGGCTGAAGGCAGGACGTGGGGCAGGGCCGGTGCAAGGATGTTTCATGCCATAGGCGAAACTTCCACGTTGCACCCTCCCCCCCCCGCACCCCTGCCCTGAGGCGCCCCACCCGTGGCAGCTCCCCCCCCCACCCTGAGGCTCCCCTCTTGTGGCAACTCCCCTGCTCTGCCCTGCTGCACCCCCCTCGCCCCAGCTCACCCCTGCTCTGAGGACGAGCACCCCGAGTATGCTGTGGCCGCTTCACTTCTCCCACCTCCAAGGCTTGCGGCGCCTAAGCCTGCCAGGCAGTCAAGCACGCTCCTCTGAGCCACAGCAGCCCTGACAGTTGACAATACAGGCACCTTAACCACTGAGTTCCTTCAATGTGTCCCCCTCGGGGGTCCAGCTCCGATCACCAGATACTTGGGATATGTCTATACTTCCTGCCGAATCGGTGGGCAGCGATCAATCCAGCGGGGGTCGATATATCGCGTCTAATGTAGATGCAATACATTGAGTGCTCTCCCCTCGTCTGCTGTACTCCAGCTCAGTGAGAGGCGCAGGCAGAGTCTACGGGGAGCTGCAGCAGTCAACTCACCGCGACTGTGACATTATAAGTATAATCTAATATCTCATTGAAAGGGGACAGGGCCAGAAAGAGTTAATTAACTCACCTCACCGACTGACCTGACCCGTGGGTGAACCTTAAAAACTGATTAACAAGATATGTAAATGAACAGAGCTTTGAAATGCAAGTCTGCAGTGTTAAAGGTAGAAGGGGAGGTGTTTGCTCAGGTCTTGTGATGTCAGCAAACAAGTCTTGTCTATTGCTATAGTTTTAATTCAAAGAGCAAAAAAAGAATGTTAACATTTATGATGATACTTGAGTGAAATAGTTTTATTGTCTGTGTTTCTTTGAAGGTTGTTGTAATCTGTATCTGAACTGTTTGATGGATGTACTAATTGCCAGGATGTTTGGAAGAAGAGTTAAGCCTATCGTTTTCTCAGGCTGAAAGGTTGCCAGAAATGTATAAGAACCTGGGACACGATCCTTCTTCATCTCAGATCTGCTTTGGGTTTCAAGAGGGGGAAACCTTAAGCCACAAGGATTGAGATCCCCAGTCATTGACTGGAGCCACCCTGAATATGGACATTGGATTATAACCTATGGACTATTTCTAAAAGGACTTTTGGCAACTACAAACTCATCTCTACTTTGTATCTGAACCTCAAAAATTGAATTCAAGTCTATATGTCTATTAATCTTTTAACCAACACTTCACTCTCTCTCTTTTCTTTTCTAATAAATTTTAGCTTAGTTAATAAGAATTGGCTATAGCATGTATTTTAGGTAAAATCTAAGTTATAATTGAACCTGGTTATGTGGCTGATCCTTTGGGATCGGAAGAATCTTTTCTTTTATATGATGAAGTAAGATTTTCAGAAATCATCATCATATCTAACAGGTGTGTCTGGACGGAGGCCTGAGGCTGGGTACTTTAAGGGAACTGCGTGGCTTAAACTTCTAAGTAACCAGTGAGGTACTACAGAAGCTGTTTTGTGCTGGCTTAGTAAATCTAAGTATTGAAATAACCAGCAGCGTTTGGGATTTGTGTGCCCTGTTTTGTTTGCAATTAACTCTGATTTAGTGAGCTGAGCTGACTCCCACGGGCAGCACCATCACACCTACATCCAGGCTGCAGGGGTCCGGGGAATCTTAGGGGTCTTGGGGTGCACAGATACCTACGTCCAGGCCATAGGGGTCCCTGGGGGGCTTAGAGAGTTTGGGGGGGGACACAGATACCAATCTCCATGCTCTAGGGGTCCCAGGGGGGCTTAGAGAGTTCGTGGGGTGCACATATTCCTACATCCAGGCTGTAGGGTTATCAGGGGGGCTTAGGGGGTTAGTGGGGGGCAAAGATACCTACGTCCAAGCTGGAGGCATCCTGGGAGTCTTAGGGGATTTGTGAGGGCCAAAGACACCTATGTCCAGGCTGTAGGGGTACCAGTGGGTTTTAGGGGTTCTGGTGGGCACAGATATTTATGTCCAGGCTGTATCGTTCCCAGGGGGGGTTAGAGGTTTCGTGAGGGGCACAGATATCTACGTCCAGATTGTAGATGTCCCGGGAGGGGTGGGTTAGGAGGGTTGTGGGAGTGCAAATACCTACGTCCAGGCTATAGGGGTTCCTGGGGGCTTGGAGGGTTTCTGAGGGGCACATATACCTACGTGCACACTGGAGCGTCCCAGAGGGCTTATGGAGTCTATATGTGGTACTGATACCAATGTTCTGGCTGTATAGGTCCCTCGGGGGCTTAGAGGGTTTGTGGGGGGCACAGATACCTAAGTTCAGGCTGGAGGGGTCTCTGAGTGTCTTAGGTGTTTGGTGGGAGGCACAGATACCTACGTCCAGGCTGCAGGGGTCTCGGAGGGGCTTAGGGTCTGTCACGGAGTGTGGGGGAGTCCGGTCCTGCACCCCTCTTCCTGGGACTCACAGAGACTCTCAGCCAGCCAGTAAAACAGAAGGTTTATTGGACAACAGGAGCGAAGGATACAGCAGAGCTTGGAGGCACAAGCAGGACTCCTCAATCAAGTCCTTCTACGGGTTCAGGAAACTTAGTTCTCAGTTTGGGAATCCTTGAATTCCAACCACCGAGACTAAAACTGAAACTGAACTATCCCAACTCCCTCCAGCTGGCCATTTCCTGTGTCCAGCTTCCCAGGCAAAGGTGCTGACCCCTCCCCCCGCCTAGCTCAGGTTACAGGCTGAGCACGTGTCCAGTCCTAAAGTCACCCCTTGCTCTCCCATCCCCCTCACAGACAGTCCCTGCTCCATCACAGTAATGCACAGAACATTTCCCGCATGGAGCAACAGTGACACTGTGTGGCCAGGCAGGGTAATGCACAGAGCATTTCCCGCATGGAGCAACATTGACACCTTGTGACCACACCAGGTAATGCATAGAGCATTTCCTGCATGGAGCAACAGTGACACTATATGGCCATGCAGGGAAATGCACAGAGCATTTCCTGGATGGAGCAACAGTGATTCCATGTGGCCACGCAGGGTAATGCACATAGCATCACGCCTATGTAGAGGCTGTAGAGATCCCTGCGGGACTTAGGGGTAGTGGGGGGCACAGATAGCTACGTCCAGGCTGGAGACGTTCTAGTGGGCATTAGGGGCTTCATGAGGGGCACAAATATCTACGTCAGGGCTGGAGAGGTACCTGGATGGCTTAGGGGGTTGTGGTGAACATAAATACATACGTCCAGGCTGTAGTGGTCCCTGGGGGTTTAGGGAGTTGGTAAGGGTCACAGAAACCTATGTATGGTCTGGAGGAGTAACTGGGGGACTTAAGGGGTTGTGGTTGCGCAGATACCTACGTACCAGTTGGAGGGGGCCCTGGGGAGCTTAGGGGGTTTGTGTGGCGTACACATAGTTATAACCAGGCTGGTGGGGGCCCTATGGGTCTTAGAAGGCTGGTGTGGGGCAGAGATTCCTATGTAGGGACTGGAGAAGTCCTGGGGAGGGCTTTGGGGTTTTCTGGAAGTCACAAATATCTACGTCCAGGCTGGAGGAGTTCTGAGGGTATTAGGGAGTTGTGGGGGGGGCACATATACTTATATCGTGGCTGTAGGGGTCCTGGGGTTGCTTTGGGGCATTTTGGGGTACAGATACCTACTTCCATGCTGTAGGGGTCGCTGGGAGGATCAGTGGTTTCGTGAGGGTGCACAGATATCTACGTCCGGGCTATAGGGATCCGCTTAGGGGTTTGTAAGGGGCACAGATACATTCATCCAGGCAAGAGGGATCCTAGGGACCTTAGGTGGTTCATGCTGGGCACAGATACCTGCGTCTAGGCTGGAGGGGTTTCGGGGGTCTTAGGAGGGTTGTGTGGGCAGAGATACCTGTGTCGATGCTGGAGAGGTCCTGTCATGTCTTAGTGGATTCGTGGGGTCAGAGATACCTACATCTAGGCTGGAGGGGTTCCGGGGGGATTAGGTGTGTTGGGGGGGGAACAGATACCTACATCCTGATAGTAGGTGGCCCTAGGTAGCTTAGGCGGTTTTTGTCGGTCACAGATACAAACATCCATGCTGTAGGGGTCCCGAGGGACTTTGTGGGGCTCTAGGGGTCACAGATACCTACCTACAGTCTGGAAGGGTCCTGTGGGTATTAGGGGGTGTGTGGGGCATACAGATGCCTACATCTGGGCTTGTGGGTTCCCTGGGGGGCTTAGATGTTTGTGGAGAGCACAGATACCATTATCCAGGCTAGATGGGTCCTGGTGGGATTAGAGGGTTGTGGGGGGCACAGATACCTTTGTAAGCAGAATCAAGATAAACTCTACCCTGACATCTGGTGGTGAATTATGGCAAGTGTGGAAAAGGATTTCAGGGTCTGATCATGTTTGCATAGACACACCCACCGTGCCTGACATGGCCACGGCAGCCTGGGATGGTTACTTTGACAGCTATGGTATCCCCAGTTTATTTGTTGTTGGGGTGTGAGATGTGGAGTGTTGTCACCCTGATTGTGCGGATGAGGAACTGTGAAACAGCTTTGAGACAGGGATTCTCACCATCAGTTGAGTGGCACTCACTAGACAAGGGAGTGGGCTCCTTGGGTGAGCCAGAAACACCAATTACATTTTCTTTTCTTTTAACAGTTGAATAGTAGAGCTGGTTGTTGAATTTCCTAGTAACTGAAAATGCGGATTCCTGAACTGAAGTCATTAAAGTGCTGTGTTAACTAGTGGGAGAGTTAGAAAATATATTGCAGAGCAGCTGATGGAGAAGAGCAGTTTGTGGAACACTTGGAACGGCTCACAGAATGAAATAAGCTAAGCAGTTTTTGGAGAGAGCTGGAGCAGATCACAGGTTGGCTGCTGGAGCAGAGCAGCTGGTGGACTGAGCTGAGCAGTTTGTGGGGCAGAATCCCACGGAGAAGCAGGGCAGTCAGCAATGGACTACGTAAGGTGCCCCTTTCTACCCAGGCTGGCAGGGGGGAGAACCCGGCAGATAGACTCTTGAACTCTGGGGCTGCGGGACTGTAGGTGATTATAGGGTTGCTTGAGTCTTGAAATATTTGAGGTATTGTACTTTTGAGTCTTGGGGTGATTTGGGGATTGCTAGACTCTAGAGCCCAGGGAAAAGGACACGGTCTAGTTGAGGTGTTTTCCCAATTTAATGCTATGTTGTTTATCTCACGTTATTAAACATTTTCTGCTATACCCAGATTCTATGATTGCGAGAGGGGAAGTATTGCCTCTTTGAGGCACCTAGGGGTGCGTATGTAAAATGTTCCCATGTCACTGGGTGAGGGCTCGATCTGGTTTGCATTACGTAATAGGGAAGGGACCCCTACGTATTGAAACCAGTCCTTGCTGCTATCAATTCAGCCTGCCAGATGGGTTCCACCTATGTCCAGTCTGAAGGGGTCCCTGGGGGTATTAGGGGGTTCCTGGGGGGCACAGAGATCTAGGTCCAGGCTGCAGGGATCCCTGGGGGGCTCAGGGGTTTGGTGGGGGGCACAGATACCTACGTCCCAGCTGCAGGGGCCCCAGAGGGGCTTAGGGGGTGTCATGGAGTGTGGTGGAATCTGGCCCTGCACCTCTCTTCCAGGGACACACAGTGACTCAGCCAGCCAGTTAAACAGAGGGTAGTTTTGGCGAACAGGAACGAAGGATACAGCACGGCTTTGGGGCACAACCAGGACCCATCAGTAGAGTCCTTCTGGGGGTTCAGGAAGCTTAGTTCCCAGTTTGGGATTCTCTGAATTCCAACTACCCAGCTCCAAACCAAAACTGAACTAACTCCCTCCAGCCGACCCCTTCCTGTGTCCAGCTTCCCGGGCAAAGGTGCCCACCCTCTCTGCCCTGCCTAGCTCGAATTACAGGCTTAGGTCCTGTCCCTCACCTAAAGTCACCCCCTGCTCTTCCATCTCCCACACAGACAGTACCCACTCCATCACAGTAATGCCCAGAGCATTTCCCACATGGACCAACAGTGACACCGTGTGGCCATGCAGGGTAATGCCCAGAGAATTTCCCGCGTGGACCAACAGTGACAACGTGTGGCCACACAGGGTAATGCACAGAGCATTTCCTGCATGGAGCAACAGTGACACCGTGTGGCCAAGCAGGGTAATGCACAGAGTATTTCCTGCATGGAGCAACAGTGGCACCGTGTGGCCAAGCAGGGTAATACACAGAGCATTTCCTTCATGGAGAAACAGTGACACCATGTGGCCAAACAGGGTAATGCACAGAGCATCACACCTACGTGGAGGCTTTAGAGATGCCTCGAGGGCTTACGGGGGTTTGTAGGGTCACAGATACCTACATCCAGTGTGGGCGGGACCCTGGGAGAGTTAGTGGGGTTGTGAGGGGCATAGGTACTTGCGTCCAGGCTGCAGAGGTCGTGGTGGGGATTAAGTGCTTCGTGGAGGAAACCTATATCTACGTCCGGGCTGAAGGGGTCCCTGGACGGCTTAGGGGGTTGTGGTGAGTACAGTGATCTCTGGGGGTATAGGGACTTGGTGTGGGGCACAGATACCTATGTATGTCCTGGAGGGGTCCCTGGGGGGGGTGCTTAGTGGTATTGAAGGGGACACAGATACCTACGTCCAGGCTATAGGCATTCTGGGGGGGCTTAGGGCTTTGAGGGGGCACAGATACCTACATCCAGGCTGGAGGGGTCCCGGGGCTCTTAGGTGGTTTGTGGGGAGGGGCACAGATATGTACATCCAGGATGGAGAGGTTCTGGAGAGGATTAGGGGTTTTTGCGGATGGCAGAGATACCTATCTCCATACTCTAGGGGTCCTGGAGGACTTAGGGTTTTTTGGTAGGTACAGATATCTATGTCCAGGTTGGAGTGGTTCCTGGGGGTTTAGGGAGTTCCTGGGGGGCACAGATAACTAGGTCCATGCTGTAGGGGTCCCTGGGTGGATTAGGGGTTTTCTGGGTGGCAGAGATACCTACGTCTAGGCTGTAAGGGTCCCTGGGAGGCTTAGGGGGTTTGTGGGGGGCAGAGATACCTACTTCCAGGCAATAGGGCTTCCAGGGGGAATTAGTGTGTTGGGGGGGCATCCCACGAACCCATAAGCACCTGTAGGGACGCCTACAGCATAGACTTAGGTATCTGGGGCCCCCCAAAACCCCCTAAGCCCACCAGGGACCCCTATAGCCTAGAGATAAGCATCTGTGCTCCCTGAACCCCATAAGCCCCCCGGACCCATCCAGCCTGGACTTATGTATCTGTGCCCCCCCATCTCCAGGGGCCCAACCGTAGCTCCAGGGGCCCAACTCCTGGGGGCCCCAACCTCAACAATAGGGGCTCAGGCTTGGGGGCCCCAACCTGAGCTCCAGGGGCCCAGCCCCTAGGAGCCCCAACCGTAGCTCCAGGTGCCCAACCCCTGGGGGCCCGAACCCCAGCAATAGGGGACCAGCCCCTGGGGGCCCCAACTCCAGCTCCAGGGGCCCAACCCCTGGGGGTCCCAACCGTAGCTCCAGGGTCCCAACCCCTAGGGCCCCAACCGTAGCTCCAGGGGCGCAACCCCTGGAGCTCCAACCCCAGCTCCAGGGGACAAACCCCTTTGGCCCTCAACCCCAGCTCCAGGGGACCAACCCCTGGGGGCCCCAACCCCAGCAATAGGGGACCAGCCCCTGGGGGCCCCAACCCCAGCTCCAGGGGCCCAAACCCTGGGGCCCTCAACCCCAGCTCCAGGGGCCGAGGGGGGGTTGGGGTTTCATGAGGGGCACAGATACGAACCTCCAGGCTGTAGGAGTCCCAGGGGGGCTGTGGGGGTAAAGATACCTACATCTAGTCTGGAGGGGTCCTGGGGGTTATAGGGGGTTTGTGGGGGGCACAGATACCTGGGTGCAGGCTGTCGGTCTCCCGAGGAGATTAGGCGGTTCACTGGGGGCTCAGATACATCCAGGCTGGATGTGTCCCGAGGAGATTAGGGGATTTGTGGGGTGCTCAGACACCTGGGTCCAGGCTATAGGGATCCCTGGGGGGTTAGAGGTTCGTGGGGGTCACAGATAGGGACTTCCAGGCTGAAGGGGTCGCTGGGACGTTTAGGGGGTTTGTGGGAGCACAGATACCTACGTCCAGGCTAAAGGGGTAATGGGGGTGCTTAAGGGATCGGGGCGGACACAGATTCCTACGTCCAGGGTCTAGGGGTCCCGAGGGGATTGGGGGTTGAGGGGGTAACAGATGCCTACGTCCTAGCTGAAGGGGTCCTGGGTGGTTTAGGAGTTTCGTTGGAGTCACAGATACCTAAGTCCAGGCTGTAGAGGTTCCTGGGGCATTCGGGGATTTCTGGGGGTCACAGATACATATGTTCAGACTGGAAGGGTTCCAGAGGGCTTAGGAGATTTATGGGGGGACAGATACCAACATCCTGGCTGTAGGGGTTCCCGTGGGGATTAGGTGGTTTATGGGGGGCACAGATACCAATGTCCTGGCTGTAGATGTTCCTCCACGGTGGCCCCAGAGCTGTAAGAGCTCCCACTCCCTTCCATTTCCTGGGGGCTGCAGCAGGGGCACAGAGCTTCTCTGGTCTCACTCCTTTACCCCTGCCCCGCTGTGGCCCTGACACCAGAGAAGATCTGTGCCCCTGCTGCAGCCTCTGGGCCGTATCAGGGAGTGGGAGCTCCTCCAGCCCTGGGGCCACTGTGAGGGAGACTTTTCCAGGGGGACCCAATTTGGCCAGGGGCCCCCGGGACCCCGACAGCCTGGATGTAGGGTTATGTGCGACCACAGCCCCTCTATGTACCCCACGAACATCTACAGCCAGGACACTGGTATCTGTGCCTCCCGAACCCGCAAAGCCCCCCCTCTATGTACCCCAGGGACCTTTACAGCCAGTATGTTGGTATCTGTGCCCCCCATAAATCTCCTAAGCGCTCCAGGACCTCTCCAGTCTGCATGTAGGTATCTGTGACCCCCATAATTCTCCTAAGCCCTCTGGGACCCCTCTAGTCTGCACGTAGGTATCTGTGACCCCCAGAAATCCCTGAATGCCCCAGGAACCCCTACAGCCTGGACTTAGGTATCTGTGACTCCAACGAGCCTCCTAAACCACCAAAGACCCCTCCAGCTATGACGTAGGTATCTGTTTCCCCCTCAACCCCCTTCCCTCAGGACCCATAGACCCTGGACGTAGGTATCTGTGTCAGCCCCGATCCCTTAAGCACTCCCATTACCCCTTTAGCCTGGACTTAGGTATCTGTGCTCCCACAACCACCCTAAACGTCCCAGTGACCCCTTCAGCCTGGACGTAACTATCTGTGACCCCTCCAGCCTAGATGTAGGTATCTGTACCCCCACAGCCCCCCTGGGACTCCTGCAGCCTGGAGGTTCGTATCTGTGCCCCCCATGAAACCCCAGCCCCCCTGCCCCCTCCAGCCTGGACATAAGTATCTGTGCACCCCATGAACCCATAAGCACCTGTAGGGATGCCTACAGCAAGGACTTAGGTATCTGGGGCCCCCCAAAACCCCTTAAGCCCCCCAGGGACCCCTACAGCCTAGAGATAAGTATCTGTGCTCCCTGAACCCCATAAGACCCCCCGGATCCCTCCAGCCTGGATTTAGGTATCTGCGCCCCCTACGAACCCGCTAAGCTCCCCAGGGACCCTCCAGCCTGGACGGAGGTATCTGTGCCCCCCCACAATCCCTAAGTGCCGAGACACCCCTCCAGCCTGGAGGTAGGTATCTTTGCCGAACACAAACTGTCTAAGCCCCCCACCCACATCGGGAACCCTCCAGCCTGAATCTAGGTATCTGTGCCCCCACAACACACTAATTCCCCCTGGAAGCCCTATTGCCTGGAC
This sequence comes from Gopherus flavomarginatus, assembly GCF_025201925.1. Lineage (NCBI taxonomy): Eukaryota > Metazoa > Chordata > Testudines > Testudinidae > Gopherus > Gopherus flavomarginatus. Next base: position 10,774,668 of record NC_066636.1, read on the forward strand.
TTAGGTATTGCTGGCCCCCACAAAACCCCTGAGCCTCCCAGGGACCCCTACAGCCTAGACGTATGTATCTGTACCCCTCAGAAAACCCTTAATCCACCCCGGGGACCCCTACAGCATGGACCTAGGTATCTGTGCCCCCAAGCAACCCCCTAAACCCCCCAGGAACCACTCCAACCTGGACATAGTTATCTGTGCCTCCCAACAAAACCCTAAGCCCCCCAGGGACCCCTAGATCCTGGAGATAGGTATCTCTGCTGTCCACAAAAATTCCTTATACTCCCTGGAACCTCTCCAGCCTGGACCTACATACCTGTTCCCCCTCACAACCCCCCTAAGCCCCTAGGGACCAATCCAGCCTGGATGTAGGTATTTGTGCCCCCCCAAAGCCCTAAGCCCCCCCAGAATGCCTATAGCCTGGACGTAGGTATCTGTGTCCCCTACAATACCACTAAGCCCCCCCAGGGACCCCTCCAGGACAAACATAGGTATCTGTGCCCCTCACCAAGTTCCTAAAACCCCAGGGATCACTGTGCTCACCACAACCTCTAAGCCGCGCAGGGACCTCTCCAGCCCAGAAGTAGATATTGGTGTCCTCCAGGAAGCCCTTAATCCCCACCAGGACCTCTACACCCTGGACGCAAGTGCCTATGCCCCCCACAACGCCCCTAACTCCCCCAGAGTCCCGACCATCCTGGACGTAGGTATCTGTGACCCTACGAACCCCCTTAAGCCCCCCAGAATGCCTCCAGCCTGGACGTAGCTATCTGTACCTCCCATGACTCCTAAGCCCCCAGGGATCTCTACAGCCTCTACATAGGTGTGATGCTCTGTGCATTACCCTGAGTGACCACACAGTGTCACTGTTGCTCCATGCAGGAAATGCTCTGTTCATTACCGTGTTTGGCCACATGGTGTCACTGTTGTTCCATGCGGGAAATGCTCTGGGCATTACTGTGATGGAGTAGGGACTGTCTGTCTGGGGGATGGGAGAGCAGCAGGTGACTTTAGGTGAGGGACAGGACATAAGCCTGTAACTTAAGGTAGGCAGCGGGGAGGGGGTCAGCACCTTTGCCCAGGAAGCTGAACAAAGGAAGGGGCTGGCTGGAGGGAGTTAGTTCAGTTTTGGTTTGGAGCTGGGTTGTTGGAATTCAGGGAATCCCAAACTGGAAACTAACCTTCCTGAACCCCCAGAAGGACTCGATTGAGGGGTCCTGGTTGTGCCCAAAAGCTCTGCTGTCTCCTTCATTCCTGTTGGACAAAAAAACCTTCTGTTTTACTGGCTGGCTGAGTCACTGTGTGTCCCAGGAAGAGGGGTGCTGGGCCAGATTCCATCACACTCCGTGACACCCCTTAAGCCCCTCTGGGACCCCTGCAGCCTGGACGTAGGTATCTGTGCCCCCCACCAAACTCCTGAGCCCCCCCTCGACACCCTACAGCCTGGACCTAGTTATCTGTGCCCCCCACGAACTCCCTAAGCCCCCCAGGGACCCCTTGAGCCTGGACGTAGGTGGAACCCTGCTGCCAGGCTTAACTGATAGCAGCAAGGACTGGGTTCAATACATAGGGATCCCTTGCCTACAATGTAATGCAAACCAGCTCGAGCCCACACCCAGTGACATGGGAAAATTTTACTTACGCATCCCTAGGTGCCTCAAAGAGGCAATACTTCCCCTCTCACAAGCACAGATTCTGGGTGTAGCAGAAAATGTTTAATAATGTGAGATAAACAACATAGCATTAAATTGGGAAAACACCTCAACTAGGCCGTGTCCTTTTCCCTGGGCTCATGAGTCCAGCAATCCCCAAATCACCCCAAGGCTCCAAAGTCCAATATCTCCAATGTTTCAAGAGTCCAGCAAACCCAAAATCACCCACAGTCCCGTAGCCCCAGAGTTCAAGAGTCTATCTGCAGGGTTTTTCCCCCTGCCAGCCTGAGTAGAAAGGGGCACCTTATGTGGTCCACTGCCGACTGCTCTGCCTCTCCATAGGATTCTGCTTTTGCCTTCCCCACAAACTGCTCAGCTCGGTCCACCAGCTGCTCTGAAAGCCGACCTGTGTTCAGCTCCAGCTGTCCCCCAAAACTGCTAGACTCACCTCACTCCGTGGGCCACTCCCACAAACTGCTCCTGTCTGCCAACTACTGTGCTCTGCAATACAGTTTCAAACTCCCCCACAAGCTAACACATCTTTTCAGTGATTTCAGCTCAAGAACCTAGAAATTCAGCTCTTAAGAGAATCAAAAATCAACACTGCTATTCAACTGTTAAAAGAAAAAAAGTGCAATTGGAGACTCTAGCTCACCCAAGGAGCCCACTCCCTTGTCTAGCGAGTGCCACTCAATTTGTGGTGAGAATCACTGTCTCAAAGCAGTTTCACAGTTCCTCATCCACACAATCAGGGTGGCAATACTCTACATCTCATGCCCCAACAACAAATAAACGGGATACCACAGCTGCCAAAGCAACCATCCCAGGCTGCCGTGTCCGTGTCAGGCGGGGTGGGTGTGCCTACGCAAACACGATCAGCCCCTGAAATTCTTTTCCACAATCGCCATAATTCACCACCAGATGTCAGGGTAGAGTTCATCCTGCTTCTGCTTACATAGGTATCTGTGCCCCCCACAACCCCCTAATCCCACCGGGACCCATCTATCCTGGATAAAGGTATCTGTGCTCCCCACAAACCTCTAAGCCCCCCAGGGAACCCACAAGCCCAGATGTAGGCATTGTATGCCCCACAAATCCCCTAAGACCCACAGGACTTCTCCAGCCTGTAGGTAGGTATCTGTGACCCCAGAGCCACACAAAGACCCTCGGGACCCCTACAGCATGGATGTTTGTATCTGTGATCCCCACAAACCGCCTAAGCTCCCCAGGGCCCCCTACAATCGGGACATAGGTATCTGTTCCCCCCCAAAACACCTAATCCCCCCCAGAACCCCTCCAGCCTAGACGTAGATATCTCTGACCCCACGAATCCCCTAAGCCACGACGGGACCCCTCCAGCATGGACATAAGTATCTGTGCCCCCACAACCCTCTTAAGACCCCCAAAACCCCTCCAGCCTATACGCAGGTATCTGTGCCCCCCATAACCCTCCTAGGCCATGATGGGACCTCTACAGGCTCAACATAGTTAACTGTGCCCTCACAACCCCCCTAAGCCCCGCGGAATGCCTCTAGCCTAGACACAGGTATCTGTGCCCAACACAAACCGCCTAAGGCCCCAGGACCCCTCTTGCCTGGATGAAGGTATCTGTGCCCCCCACAAACCCCTAAGCCCCCCTCGGATCCTTATACCCTGGACATAGGTATCTGTGCACCCTCACAAAACCACTGATCCTCCCAGAGACCCCTACAGCATGAAAGTAGCTATCTGTACCCCAAAATGCCCAAAAGTAACCCCGGGACCCCTACAGCCTCGAAATAGGTATCTGTGCCCCCCCACATCTCCCTAATACCCCCAGAACCCCTCCAGCCTGGTTGTGGATATTTGTGACCTCCAGGAACCCCATAAGCCTCCCCAGGACTTCTACAGCCTGAAAATAGGTATCTCTGCCCCCAACAAGCCCCCTAAGACAAATAGGGGCCCCACCAGCCTGTTTGTAGGTGTGTGTATGAGGCACAAACACCCTAAGCTCCCCAGGGTCAGCTCCAACTGAGAAGTAGGTATCTGCACAATCACAAACCCTTAAGTCCCCCAGGGACCCCTCCAGACCATACGTAGGTTCTTGTGCCCCTCACCAACTCCCTAAACCCCCAGAGACCACTACAGTCTGGACCTATGTATTTGTGCTCACCACAATCCCCTAAGCCATCCAGGGACCTCTCCAGCCCGGAAGTAGATATTTGTGTCCGCCATGAAGCCCCTAATACCCACCGGAATGCCACCATTCTAGACGTAGCTATCTGTGCCCCCCATGACCGCTAAGCCCCCCAGGGATCTCTAAAGCTTCTACGTAGGTGTGATGCTCTGTGCATTACCCTGAGTGGCCACACGGTGTCACTGTTGCTCCATGCAGGAAGTGATCTGTGCATTACCCTGCATGGCCACATGGTGTCACTGTTGCTCTGTGAGGGAAATGCTCTGTGCATTATCCTGCGTGGCCACACGGTGTCACTGTTGCTCCATGCGGGAAATGCTCTGTGCCTTACTGTGATGGAGCAGGGACTGTCTGTGTGGGAGATGGGAGAGCAGCAGGTGACTTTAGGACCGGACACGTGCTCAGCCTGTAACCTGAGCTAGGCAGGAGGGAGGAGGTCAGCACCTTTGCCCCGGAAGCTGGACAAAAAAGAGGCTGGCTGGAGAGAGTTGGGTTAGTTCAGTTTCGGTTTTGGTCTGGGTGGTTGGAATTCAGGGAATCCCAAACTAGGAACTAAGATTCCTGAAGCCCCAGAAGGACTCGATTGCGGGATCCTGCTTGTGCCTTCATGTTCTGCTGTATCTTTCGCTCCTGTTGTCCAATAAACTTTCTGTTTTACTGGCTGGCTGAGAATCACTTTGAGTCCCAGGAAGAGGGGTGTAGGACTGGACTCCCCCACACTCTGTGACAGACCCTAAGCCCCTCAAGGACCCCTGCAGCCTGGATGTAGGTATCTGTGCCCCCCACCAAATACCTAAGACCCCCAGAGACCCCTCCAGCCTGAACTTAGGTATCGGTGCCCCCCACAAGTCCCCTAAGCCCCCTAGGTTCCTATACAGCCAGGACATTTGTATCTGTGCCCTATAGGGACTCCATAATCCCCTCGGGACACTCCAGCATGCACGTAGGTATATGTGCCCCTCAGAAACCCCCTCACCCCCCAGGAACCCCTACAGCCTGGACGTAGGTATTTGTACCCCCACAACTCCCGTAAACCCGCGGGGACAGCTACAATCTGGACGCAGATATCTGTGCCCCTCATGAAACCTCTGACCCCCCTCCGGGACTGATACAGCCTGGACATACGTATCTGTGCCCACCCAAACCCCTAAGACCCCCTGGTACCCGTACAGCCTGTTCATAGGTATCTTGGGCCACCAAAAATCCCCTAAGACTCCCAGGATGCCTCCAGCTTGGATGTAGGTATCTATGCCCCCCACTAACCCTCTAAGCCCCCCTGGTACCACTAAAACCTGGATGTACGAATATGTGCCCCCCACGAACCCCGTAAGCCCCCCTGGGACCCCTAGAGACTGGAGATTGGTATCTGTGCCCTCCCCCAAAACTCTCTAAGCCCCCCAGGGACCTCTACAGCCTGGACGTAGGTATCTGTGCACCCCAGGGCCCCTAAGATCCCCCGGACCCCTACAGCCTGGATGTAGGTGTGATGGTGCTGCCCGTGGGAGCCAGCTGAGGTCACTCAATCAGGGTGAACCGCAAACAAAACAGGACAGACAAATTCCAAACGCTGCTGGTTATTCCGATACTTAGATTTACCAAGCCAACACAAAACAGCTTCTGTAGTACCTCACTGGTTACTTAGAAGTTTAAGCCACGCAGTTCCCTTAAAGTACCCAGCCTCAGGCCTCCGTCCAGACACACCTGTCAGATATGATGATGATTCCTGAAAATCTTACTTCATCATGTAAAAGAAAAGATTCTTCTGATCCCAAAGGATCAGCTACCTACCCAGGTTCAATTATAACTTATATCTTACCTAAAATACATGCTATAGCCAATTCTTATTAACTAAACTAAAATTCATTAGAAATGAAAAGAGACAGAGTGTTGATTAAAAGATTAATAGACATATCGACCGGAATTCAATTCTTGAGGTTCAGATACATAGTAGAGGTGAACTTGTAGTTGCCAAAAGTTCTTTTAGAAATAGTCCATAGGTTATAGTCCAATTTCCATATTCAGGGTGGCTCCAGTCAATGACTGGGGATCTCAATCCTTGTGGCTTAAGGTTTCCCCCTCTTGAAACCCAAAGCAGATCTGAGATGAAGAAGGATTGTGTCCCAGGGTTCTTATACATTTCCAGCAGCCTTTCGGCCTCAGAAGACAATAGGCTTAACTCTCCTTCCAAGCATCCTGGCAATTAGTACAGAGTAATTTATTCATTAAACAGTTCAGATACAGGTTACCACAACCTTCAAAGAGACACATAGACAATAATACTATTTCACTCAAGTATCATCATTAATGTTAATATTCCTTTTTTGCTCTTTGAATTAAAACTGTAGCAATAGACAAGACTTGTTTGTCTACATCACAAGACCAGAGCAAACATCTCCCCTTCTACCTCTAACAATGCAGACTTGCATTTCAAAGCTCTGTTCATTCACATATCTTGCTAACCAGTTCTTAAGGTTCACCCATGGGTCAGGTCAGTCGGTGAGATGAGTTAATTAACTCTTTCTGGCCCTGTCACCTTTCAATGAGATATTATATTATACTTATAATGTCACAGTTGCGGTGAGTCGACTGCTGCAGCTCCCCGTAGTCTCTGCCTGTGTCTCTTACCGAGCTGGAGTACAGCAGTCGAGGGGAGAGCACTCGATGTGTTGCATCTACACTAGACACGATATATCAACCCCCGCTGGATCGATCGCTGCCCACCGATTCGGCAGGTGGTATAGACATACCCCAGGTATCTGGTGATCGGAGCTGGACCCCGGAGGGGGACACATTGAAGGAACTCAGGAGCTAAGGTGCCTCTATTGTCAACTCTCAGGACTGCTGTGGCTCAGAGGAGGGTGCTTGACTGCCTGGCAGGCTTAGGCACCACAAGCCTGGGAGGCAGGAGAAGTGAAGCGGCCATGGTGTGCTCAAGGTGCTCGTGCTTGGAGCAGGGGTGAGCTGGGGCGAGGGGGGGGGTGCCGCAGGGCAGAGCGGGGGAGTTGCCACAAGAGGGGAGCCTCAGGGTGGAGGGGAGGAGCTGCCACGGGTGGGGCACCTCAGGGTGGGGACGCAGGGGGGGAGGGTGCAAGGTGGAAGTTTCGCCTAGGGAGTGAAACATCCTTGCACCGGCCCTGCCCCATGCCCTACCTGCAGCCAGACCTGCACCCCCTGCCCTGCCCTGCCCGCAGCCAGCCTCTGTCTCCAGACAGCCCTGCACCTTCTGCCCTGCCCACACCAGCCGCATCCTTCCTGCCCTACTTGCAGCCAGCCCTGCAGCAAAGCCCCTGACAAACCCCCAGCCCTGTCTCCAGCCATCTCCTGCCACACCCCCCTGTGGCCCTGCCCAAAGCCAACCAGCCCCCCCACACACTCAGCCTGCACCAGCCCTGCACCCCCTGTCTGCAGCCAGCCCTACATCCCCTGCCCTGTCTCCAGCCAACCCAATGCACCCCCCTGCCTGAAGCCAGCCAGCCCAGCACCCCTTACCCTGCCTGCAGCCAGACCCTACCTCCAGCCAGCCCCATGTCCACCGGTGCCCTGCAGTACCCAGGGCAGTAACCCTGCACTTCTGCTTCAATGAGGGGGGCAGGGAGAAGCTGGGACCCACACATGTGCACATCCTAGGGTGACCAGACAGGAAGTGTGAAAAATCGGGACAGGGGGTGGGAGGTAATAGGATCCTAGATAAGAAAAAGACACCAAAATTCGGATTAGCCCTATAAAATAAGGACATCTGGTCACCCTAGCACACCCCCAGGACTCCTGAGTTCCATTGCTGGGTTTTCAATTGGTTCTACTGCTGGTTCCTTTCCTTTTCCTGGGGGACTTTGGGCAAGTTGCTCCCCCCTCTAGGGCTCTGTCCCCAGCAGTGAAATGGGGATTTCATACTTTCCCGCTATTGGAAAGTGCTGGGAGAATCTCCCAGCAAAAGTTGCTCTGACAGTGCTAAGCAGCATCTGACCATTCAAGGTCAGAGCGCACTGCCCAGGAGGAGTGTTTGGCTCTGGGGTTTCACTTCAGCCCAGTGTAGAGAGAGGGGCCCAGCCATGGAGTTTGGCTCAAGAAAACCAAGTCTCCAATTTTTTAAAGGTGTTTTGAATTTCAATCCTGTGCTCCAAAGTGATTGGTGTCAGTTGCAAATTTTAGAAGCATGGTCTCCACTGCATTTTCCAAATCATTCATGAAAATATTGTATAGTACCGGACTCCGGAATGATCCCTGCCAGACCAACTAGGTAAACATTCTCCATTGGACAGCCAAATATGGAGATGGGCTCCTGGAGTCTGGGCTTTCAACCAGCTCTGCACCCACATTACACTGATTGCAGCTGGACTGCATTTCCCTCGTTTGCTTGTGAGAATGTCCTACGAGACAGTGTCAAAAGCCTTAGTAACTGCAAGCTAGATCCCATCTACTGTTTACCCACCTCCACCAGGCCCGGAACCCTGCCGAAGAAGGAAAGAGGATTGGTTTGGAATGATTTGTTCTTGACAAATCCATACTCACTCGTCCTAAGAACCAAATGGAGCTATGGTTCGGGAGCTCTGGGGTTGGTCCCTTGGAGCCGGGGTGGGGGCCCCCAGGGGTTAGGGCTCTGGAGCTGGTGTTGGGGCCCCAGGGATTAGGCCCCTGGAGCTATGGTTTGGGCGCTCAGGGGTTGCAACCCTGGAGCTGGTGTTGGGGCCCCCAGGGGTTGGGCCCCTGGAGCTGGGGTTGGGGCCCCCGGGGGTAAGGCCCCTGGAGCTATGGTTCGGGCGCTCAGGGTTTGGGCCCCTGGAGCTTGTGTTGGGGCCCGCAGGGGTTGGGCCCCTGGAGCTCGGGTTGGGGCCCTCAGGGGTTAGGCCCCTGGACCTATGGTTCGGGCGCTCAGGGGTTGGGCCCCTGGAGCTGGTGTTGGGTCCCCCAGGGGTTAGGCCCCTGGAGGTATTGTTCAGGTGCTCAGGCGTTGGGCCCTTGGAGCTGGTGTTGCGGCCCCCAGGGGTTAGGCCCCTGGACCTATGTTTCGGGCGCTCAGGGGTTGGGCCCCTGGAGCTGGTGTTGGGGCCCCTGAGCTAAAGTCACCCCCTGCTCTCCCATCCCCCCCACACACAGTCCCCACTCCATCACAGTAATGCCCAGAGCATTTCACGCATTGAGCGACAGTATCACTGTGTTGCTATGCAGGGTAATGCCCAGAGCATTTGCTGCATGGAGCAAGAGTGGCACCGTGTGGCCACATAGGGTAATCCACAGAGCATTTCCCAGCATGGAGCAACAGTGACACCATATAGCCACACAGGGTAATACACAGAGCATTTCCCCGCACGGAGCAACAGTGACACCTTGTGGTAATGCACAGAGAATTTCCTGCATGGAGCTATGGTTCGGGAGCTCTGGGGTTGGGCCCTTGGAGCTGGGATGGGGGCCCTCAGGGGCTAGGCCTCTGGAGCTGGTGTTGGGGCCCCAGGGATTAGGCCCCTGGAGGTATTGTTCGGGCGCTCAGGGGTTGGGTCCTTGGAGCTGGTGGTGGGCCCCCAGGGATTAGGCCCCTGGAGCTATGGTTCGGGCGCTCAGGGGTTGGGACCCTGGAGCTGGTGTTGGGGCCCCCAGGGGTTGGGCCCCTGGAGCTGGTGTTGGGGCCCCAGGGATTAGGCCCCTGGAGCTATGGTTCGGGCGCTCAGGTGTTGGGCCCCTGGAGATGGTGTTGGGGCCCCAGGGGCTGGGCCACTGGAGCTGGTGTTGGGGCCCAAGGGATAAGGCCCCTTGAGCTATGGTTCTGGCGCTGAGGGGTTGGGCTGCTGATGCTGGTGTTGGGGCCCCCAGGGGTTGATCTCCTGGAGCTGGTGTTGGGCTCCCAGGGGTTAGGCCCCTGGAGCTATGGTTCGGGCGCTCAGGGGTTGGGCCCCTGGAGCTGGTGTTGGGGCCCCCAGGGGTTGGGCAGCTGGAGCTGGGGTTTGGGCCCCCAGGGGTTAGGCCCCTGGAGCTGTGGTACGGGCGCTCAGGGTTTGGGCCCCTGGAGCTAGGGTCGAGGGCCCCAGAGGTTGGGCCCCTGGAGCTGGGGTGGGGGCCCCCAGGGGTTAGGCCCCTGGAGCTATGGTACGGGCGCTCAGGGGTTGGGCCCCTGGAGCTGGTGTTGGGTCCCCCAGGGGTTAGGCCCCTGGAGGTATCATTCGGACGCTCAGGGGTTGGGCCTTTGGAGCTGGTTTTGGGGTCCCCAGGGATTGGGCCCCTGGAGCTATTGTTCCAGCGCTCAGGGGTTGGGCCCTTGGAGCTGGTGTTGGGGCTGCCAGGGGTTAGTCCCCTGGAGGTATTGTTCGAGTGGTCAGGGGTTGGGCCCCTGGAGCTGGTGTTGGGGCCTCCAGGGGTTAGACCCCTGCAGCTATGGTTTGGGCGCTCAGGGGTTGCAACCCTGGAGCTGGTGTTGAGGCCCCCAGGGGTTGGGCCCCTGGGGCTGGGGTTGGGGCCCCCGGGGGTTAGGACCCTGGAGCTATGGTTCGGGGGCTCAGGGTTTGGGCCCCTGGAGCTGGTGTTGGGGCCCCCAGGGGTTGGGTCCCTGGAGCTGGTGTTGGGGCAACAGGGATTAGGCCCCTGGAGCTATGGTTCGGGCGCTCAGGGGTTGGGCCCCTTGAGCTGGTGGTGGGGCCCCCAGGGTTTGGGAACCTGGAGCTGTGGTTGGGGCCCCCAGGGGTTAGGCCCCTGGAGCTATGGTTCGGGCGCTCAGGTGTTGGGCCCCTGGAGATGGTGTTGGGGCCCCAGGGGCTGGGCCACTGGAGCTGGTGTTGGGGCCCAAGGGATTAGGCCCCTTGAGCTATGATTCTGGCGCTGAGGGTTTGGGCCCCTGATGCTGGAGTTGGGGCCCCCAGGGGTTCGGCTCCTGGAGCTGGTGTTCGGGCCCCAGGGGTTAGGCCCCTGGAGCTATGGTTCGGGCGCTCAGGGGTTGGGCCCCTGGAGCTGGTGTTGGGGCCCCCAGGGGTTGGGCCGCTGGAGCTGGGGTTTGGGCCCCCAGGGGTTAGGCCCCTGGAGCTGTGGTACGGGCGCTCAGGGTTTGGGCCCCTGGAGCCTGGGTCGAGGGCCCCAGAGGTTGGGCCCCTGGAGCTATGGTTCGGGCGCTCAGGGGTTGGGCCCCTGGAGCTGGTGTTGGGTCCCCCAGGGGTTAGGCCCCTGGAGGTATCGTTCGGACGCTCAGGGGTTGGGCCCTTGGAGCTGGTTTTGGGGTCCCCAGGGATTAGGCCCCTGAAGCTATTGTTCCAGCGCTCAGGGGTTGGGCCCTTGGAGCTGGTGTTGGGGCTGCCAGGGGTTAGTCCCCTGGAGGTATTGTTCGAGTGGTCAGGGGTTGGGCCCCTGGAGCTGGTGTTGGGGCCCCCAGGGGTTAGGCCCCTGGAGCTATGGTTTGGGCGCTCAGGGGTTGCAACCATGGAGCTGGTGTTGGGGCCCCCAGGGGCTGGGCACCTGGAGCTGGGGTTGGGGCCCCCGGGGGTTAGGCCCCTGGAGCTATGGTTCGGGGGCTCAGGGTTTGGGCCCCTGGAGCTTGTGTTGGGGCCCCCAGGGGTTGGGCCCCTGGAGCTGGGGTTGGGGCCCCAGGGGCTGGGCCCATGGAGCTGGTGTTGGGGCCCCAGGGGTTAGGCCCCTTGAGCTATGGTTCATGCGCTCAGGGGTTGGGCCCCTGGAGCTGGTGTTGGGGCCCCTGAGCTAAAGTCACCCCCTGCTCTCCCATCCCCCCCACACACAGTCCCCACTCCATCACAGTAATGCCCAGAGCATTTCACGCATTGAGCAACAGTATCACTGTGTTGCTATGCAGGGTAATGCCCAGAGCATTTGCTGCATGGACCAAGAGTGACACCGTGTGGCCACATAGGGTAATGCACAGAGCGTTTCCCCGCATGGAGCAACAGTGACACCATATAGCCACACAGGGTAATACACAGAGCATTTCCCCGCACGGAGCAACAGTGACACCTTGTGGTAATGCATAGAGCATTTCCTGCATTGAGCTATGGTTCGGGAGCTCTGGGGTTGGTCCCTCGGAGCCGGGGTGGGGGCCCCCAGGGGTTAGGCCTCTGGAGCTGGTGTTGGGGCCCCAGGGATTAGGGCCCTGGAGGTATTGTTCGGGCGCTCAGGGGTTGGGTCCTTGGAGCTGGTGTTGGGGCCCCCAGGGGTTAGGCCCCTGGAGCTATGGTTTGGGCGCTCAGGGGTTGCAACCCTGGAGCTGGTGTTGGGGCCCCCAGGGGTTGGGCCCCTGGAGCTGGGGTTGGGGCCCCCGGGGGTTAGGCCCCTGGAGCTATGGTTCGGGCGCTCAGGGTTTGGGCCCCTGGAGCTTGTGTTGTGGCCCCCAGGGGTTGGGCCCCTGGAGCTGGGGTTGGGGCCCCCAGGGGTTAGGCCCCTGGACCTATGGTTCGGGCGCTCAGGGGTTGGGACCCTGGAGCTGGTGTTGGGGCCCCCAGGGGTTGGGCCGCTGGAGCTGGGGTTTGGGCCCCCAGGGGTTAGGCCCCTCGAGTTGTGGTACGGGCGCTCAGGGTTTGGGCCCCTGGAGCTGGGGTCGAGGGCCCCAGGGGTTGGGCCCCTGGACCTGGGGTGGGGGTCCCCAGGGGTTAGGCCCCTGGAGCTATGGTTCGGGCGCTCAGGGGTTGGGCCCCTGGAGCTGGTGTTGGGTCCCCCAGGGGTTAGGCCCCTGGAGGTATCGTTCGGATGCTCAGGGGTTGCGCCCTTGGAGTTGGTTTTGGGGTCCACAGGGATTAGGCCCCTGGAGCTATGGTTCGGGCGATCAGGGGTTGGGCCCCTGGAGCTGGTGTTATGGCCCCGAAGGGTAGGACCCCTGGAGCTGGTGTTGGGGCCCCAGGGGTTAGTCCCCTGGAGCTATGGTTCGGGCGCTCAGGGGTTGGGCCCCTGGAGCTCGTGTTGGGGCCCCCAGGGGTTGGGCCCCTGGAGCCGGTGTTGGGGCCACAGCGGTTAGGCCCCTGGAGCTATGGTTCGGGCGCTCAGGGGTTGGGCCCCTGGAGCTATGGTTCGGGCGCTCAGGGGTTGGGCCCCTGGAGCTGGTGTTGGGGCCCCGAGGGGTTAGGCGCCTGTAGCTATGTTTCGAGTGCTCAGGGGTTGGGTCCCTGGAGCTGGTGTTGGGGCCCCCAGGGGTTAGGCCCCTGGAGGTATTGTTCGAGCGCTCAGGGGTTGGGCCCCTGAAGCTGGTGTTAGGGCCCCCATGGGTTGGACCCCTGGAGCTGGTGTTGGGGCCCCAGGGGTTAGGCCCCTGGAGCTATGGTTCGGGCACTCAGGGGTAGGGCCCGAGGAGCTGGTGTTGGGGCCCCCAGGGGTTAGGCCCCTTGAGGTATTGTTCGGGCGCTCAGGCGTTGGGTCCTTGGAGCTGGTGTTGGGCCCCCAGGGATTAGGCCCCTGGAGCTGTGGTTCGGGCGCTCAGGGGTTGGGACCCTTGAGCTGGTGTTGGGGCCCCCCGGTTTGGGCCCCTTGAGCTGGTGTTCGGGCCCCAGGGATTAGGCCCCTGGAGCTATGGTTCAGGCGCTCAGGGGTTGGGCCCCTGGAGCTGGTGGTGGGGTCCCCAGGGTTTTTGCCGCTGGAGCTGTGGTTGGGGCCCCCAGGGTTTTGGCCCCTGGAGCTACGGAGGTATCGTTCGGACGCTCAGGGGTTGGGCCCTTGGATCTGGTTTTGGGGTCCCCAGGGATTAGGCCCCTGGAGCTATGGTTCGGGCGCTCAGGGGTTGGGCCCATGGAGCTGGTGTTATGGCCCCGAGGGGTGTTCCCCTGGAGCTGGTGTTGGGGCCCCAGGGGCTGGGCCCAAGGAGCTGGTGTTGGGGCCCCAGGGGTTAGGCCCCTGGAGCTATGGTTCAGGCGCTCAGGGGTTGGGCCCCTGGGGCTATGGTTCCGGCGCTCAGGGATTGGGCCATTGGAGCTGGGGTGTGGGCCCCCAGGGGTTATGCCCCTGCAGCTATGATTCGGGCGCTCAGGGGTTGGACCCCTGGAGCTGGTGTTGGGGCCCACAGGGGTTAGGACCCTGGAGGTATTGTTCGAGCGCTCAGGGTTTGGGCCTCTGGAGCTGCGGTCGAGGGCCCCAGGGGTTGGGCCCCTGGAGCTGGGGTTGGAGCCCCCGGGGGTTAGACACCTGGAGCTATGGTTCGGGCGCTGCGGGGTTGGGCCCCTGGAGCCTTTGTTGGGGCCCCCAGGGGTTGGGCCCCTGGAGCTGGTGTTGGGGCCCCAGGTGTTATGCCCCTGGAGCTATGGTTCGGGCGCTCAGGGGTTGGGCCCCTGGAGCTCGTGTTGCGGCCCCCAGGGGTTGGGCCACTGGAGCTGGGGTTTGGGCCCCCAGGGGTTAGGCCCCTGGAGGTGTGGTACGGGCGCTCAGGGGTTGGGCCCCTGGAGCTAGGGTCGAGGGCCCCAGGGGTTGGGCCCTTGGAGCTGGTTTTGGGGCCCCCAGGGATTAGGCTCCTGGAGCTATGGTTCGGGCGCTGAGGGGTTGGGTCCCTGGAGCTCGTGTTAGGGCCCCCACGGGTTGGACCCCTGGAGCTGGTGTTGGGGCCCCAGGGGTTAGGCCCCTGGTGCTATGGTTTGGGCGCTCAGGGGTTGGGCCACTGGAGCGATGGTTCGGGCGCTCAGGGGTTGGGCCCCTGGATCTGGTGTTGGGGCCCCCAGGGGTTGGGCTCCTGGGGCTGGGGTTGGGGACCCCAGGGGTTAGGCCCCTGGAGCTATTGTTCCAGCGCTCAGGGTTTGGGCCGTTGGAGCTGGGGTGGGGTGCCCCAGAGGTTAGGCCCCTGCAGCTATGGTTCGGGCGCTCAGGGGTTGGACCCCTGGAGCTGGTGTTGGGGCCCACAGGGGTTAGGCCCCTGGAGGTATTGTTCGGGCGCTCCGGGGTTGGGCCCCTATAGCTGGTGTTGGGGCCCCGAGGGGTTAGGCCCCTCGAGCTATGCTTCGGGCGCTCAGGGGTTGGACCCCCGGACTGGTGTTCGGACCCCCAGGGGCTGGGCTCCTGGAGCTGGTTTTGGGGCCCCAGGGGTTAGGCCCCTGGAGCTATGGTTCGGGTGCTCAGGGGTTGGGCCCCTGGAGCTGGTGTTGGGGCTGTCAGGGGTTGGGCCTCTGAAGCTATGTTTCGGGCTCTCAGGGGTTGGGCCCCTGGAGCTGGTGTTGGGGCTCCCAGGGGTTGGGCCCGTGGAGCTGGTGTTGGGGCCCCAGGGGTTAGGCCCCTGGCGCTATGGTTCGGGCGCTCAGGTTTTGGGCACTTAGAGCTGGGGTGGGGTCCCCCAGTGGTTAGGCCCCTGGAGCTATGGTTCGGGCACTCAGGGGTAGGGCCCGAATAGCTGGTGTTGGGGCCCCCAGGGATTAGGCCCCTGGAGGTATTGTTCGGGCGCTCAGGGTTTGGGCCTCTGGAGCTGCGGTCGAGGGCCCCAGGAGTTGGGTCCCTGGAGCTGGGGTGGGGGCCCCCAGGGTTTAGGCCCCTGGAGCTATGGTTCGGGCGCTCAGGGGTTGGGCCCCTGGAGCTGGGGTCGAGTGCTCCAGGGGTTTGGCCCCTGGACCTGGGGTTGGGGCCTCCAGGGGTTAGGCCCCTGGAGCTATGGTTCAGGCTGTCAGGGGTTGGGCCCCTGGAGCTGATGTTGGGGCCCCCAGGGGTTGGGCCCCTGGAGCTGGTGTTGGGGCCTCAGGGATTTGGCCCCTGGAGCTATGGTTCAGGCGCTCAGGGGTTGGGCCCCTGGAGCGATGGTTCGGACGCTCAGGGGTTGGGCCCCTGGAGCTGGTTGTGGGGCCCCCAGGGGTTGGGCTCGTGGGGCTGTTGTTGGGGCCCCCAGGGGTTAGACCCTTGGAGCTATGGTTCGGGCGCTCAGGGGTTGGGCCCCTGGAGCCTTTGTTGGGGCCCCCAGGGGTTGGGCCCCTGGAGCTGGTGTTGGGGCCCCAGGTGTTATGCCCCTGGAGCTATGGTTCGGGCGCTCAGGGGTTGGGCCCCTGGAGCGATGGTTCGGGCGCTCAGGGGTTGGGTCCCTGGAGCTAGTGTTGGGGCCCCCAGGGGTTGGGCTCCTGGGGCTGGGGTTGCGGCCCCCAGGGGTTAGGCCCCTGGAGCTATGGTTCGGACGCTCAGGGGTTGGACCCCTGGGGCTGGGGTTGGAGCCCCCGGGGGTTAGACCCCTGGAGCTATGGTTCGGGCGCTGAGGGGTTGGGCGCCTGGAGCTGGTGTTGGGGCCCCCAGGGGTTGGGCCCCTGGAGCTGGTGTGGGGGCCCCAGGGGTTAGGCCCCTGGAGCTATGGTTCGGGCGCTCAGGGGTTGGGCCCCTGGAGCTGGTGTTGGGGCCCCCAGGGGTTGGGCTCCTGGGGCTGGGGTTGGGGCCCCCAGTGCTTAGGCCCCTGGAGCTATTGTTCCAGCGCTCAGGGGTTGGGCCATTGGAGCTGGGGTGGAGTCCCCCAGAGGTTAGGCCCCTGCAGCTATGGTTCGGACGCTCAGGGGTTGGACCCCTGGGGCTGGGGTTGGAGCCCCCGGGGGTTAGACCCCTGGAGCTATGGTTCGGGCGCTGAGGGGTTGGGCCCCTGGAGCTGGTGTTGGGGCCCCCAGGGGTTGGGCCCCTGGAGCTGGTGTGGGGGCCCCAGGGGTAGGCCCCTGGAGCTATGGTTCGGGCGCTCAAGGGTTGGGCCCCTGGAGCTGGTGTTGGGGCCCCCAGGGGTTGGGCTCCTGGGGCTGGGGTTGGGGCCCCAGTGCTTAGGCCCCTGGAGCTATTGTTCCACAGCTCAGGGGTTGGGCCATTGGAGCTGGGGTGGAGTCCCCCAAAGGTTAGGCCCCTGCAGCTATGGTTCGGGCGCTCAGGGGTTGGACCTCTGGAGCTGGTGTTGGGGCCCACAGGGGTTAGACCCCTGGAGGTATTGTTCGGGCGCTCCGGGGTTGGGCCCCTATAGCTGGTGTTGGGGCCCCGAGCGGTTAGGCCCCTCGAGCTATGCTTCGGGCGCTCAGGGGTTGGGCCCCTGGACTGGTGTTCGGACCCCCAGGGGCTGGGCTCCTGGATCTGGTGTTGGGGCCCCAGGGGTTAGGCCCCTGGAGCAATGGTTCGGGCGCTCAGGGGTTGGGCCCCTGGAGCTGGTGTTAGGGCTGTCAGGGGTTGGGCCCCTGGAGCTATGTTTTGGGCTCTCAGGGGTTGGGCCCCTGGAGCTGGTGTTAGGGCCGTCTGGGGTTGGGCCCGTGGAGTTGGGTTTGGGGCCCCAGGGGTTAGGCCTCTGGAGCTATGGTTCGGGCGCTCAGGGTTTGGGCCCCTGGAGCTGTTGTTGGGGCTCCCAGGGGTTGGGCCCGTGGGGCTGGTGTTGGGGCCCCAGGGGTTAGGCCCCTGGCACTATGGTTCGGGCGCTCAGGGGTTGGGCCCTTGGAGCTGGGGTGGGGGCCCCCAGTGGTTAGGCCCCTGGAGCTATGGTTCGGGCACTCAGGGGTAGGGCCCGAGCAGCTGGTGTTGGGGCCCCCAGGGATTAGGCCCCTGGAGGTATTGTTCGGGCGCTCAGGGTTTGGGCCCCTGGAGCTGGGGTGGGGGCCCCCAGGGTTTAGGCCTCTGGAGCTATGGTTCGGGCGCTCAGGGGTTGGGTCCCTGGAGTTGGTGTTGGGTCCCCCAGGGGTTAGGCTCCTGGAGGTATCGTTCGGACGCTCAGGAGTTGGGCCCTTGGAGCTGGTTTTGGGGTCCCCAGGGATTAGGCCCCTGGAGCTATGGTTCGGGCGCTCAGGGGTTGGACCCCTGTAGCTGGTGTTGGGGCCCCAGGGGTTAGGACCCTGGAGCTATGGTTCGGGCCCTCAGGGGTTGGGCCCCTGGAGCTGGTGTTGGGGCCCCCAGGGGTTGGGCCCCTGGAGCTGGTGTTAGGGCCCCAGGGGTTAGGCCCCTGGAGCTATGGTTCGGGAGCTCAGGGGCTGGGCCCCTGGAGCTATGATTCGAGCGCTCAGGGTTTGGGCCCCTGGAGCTGGGGTCGAGGGCTCCAGGGGTTTGGCCCCTGGACCTGGGGTTGGGGCCCCCAGGGGTTAGGCCCCTGGAGCTATGGTTCAGGCGCTCAGGGGTTGGGCCCCTGGAGCGATGGTTCGAGCGCTCAGGGGTTGGGCCCCTGGAGCTGGTGTTGGGGCCCCCAGGGGTTGGGCTCCTGGGGCTGTTGTTGGGGCCCCCAGGGGTTAGGCCCCTGCAGCTATGGTTCGAGCACTCAGGGGTTGGACCCCTGGAGCTGGGGCTGGAGCCCCCGGGGGTTATACCCCTGGAGCTATGGTTCGAGAGCTCAGGGGTTGGGCCCCTGGAGCTATAGTTCGGGCGCTCAGGGGTTGGGCCCCTGGAGCTGGGGTCGAGGGCCCCAAGGGTTGGGCCCCTGGAGCTGGGGTTGGGGCCCCCGGGGGTTACGCCCCTGGAGCTATGGTTCGGGCGCTCAAGGGTTGGGCCCTTGGAGCTGGTGTTGGGGCCCCCAGGGGTTGGGCCCCTGGAGCTGGGGTTGGAGCCCCCGGGGGTTAGAAACCTGGAGCTATGGTTCGGGCGCTGCAGGGTTGGGCCCCTGGAGCTGGTGCTGGAGCCCCAGGGGTTATGCCCCTGGAGCTATGGTTCGGGCGCTCAGGGGTTGGGCCCCTGGAGCTGGTGTTGGGGCCCCCAGGGGTTGGACTCCTGGGGCTGGGGTTGGGGCCGCCAGTGGTTAGGCCCCTGGAGCTATGGTTCCGGCGCTCAGGGGTTGGGCCATTGGAGCTGGGGTGGGGTCCCCCAGCCTTCAGGCCCCTGCAGCTATGGTTCGGGCGCTCAGGGTTTGGACCCCTGGAGATGGTGTTGGGGCCCACAGGGGTTAGACCCCTGTAGGTATTGTTCGGGCGCTCAGGGGTTGGGCCCCTGGACCTGGTGTTTGGACCCGAGGTTTTAGGCCCCTCGAGCTATGCTTCGGGCGCTCAGGGGTTGGGCCCCTGGAGCTGGGGTCGAGGGCCCCAAGTGTTGGGCCCCTGGAGCTGGGGTTGGGGCCCCCGGGGTTTAGGCCCCTGGAGCTATGGTTCGGGCGCTCACGGGTTTGGCCCTTGGAGCTGGTGTTGGGGCCCCCAGGGGTTGGGCCCCTGGAGGTATTGTTCGGGCGCTCAGGGGTTGGGCCTCTGTAGCTGGTGTTGGGGACCCCAGGGGTTGCGCCACTGGCGCTGGTGTTGGGGCCCCAGGAGTTAGGCCCCTGGAGCTATGGTTCTAGTGCTCAGGGGTTGGGCCCCTGGAGCTGGTGTTGGGGCCCCCAGGGGTTAGGCCCCTGGAGGTATTGTTCGAGCGCTCAGGGGTTGGGCCCCTAAAGCTGGTTTTAGGGC
The DNA here is from genome assembly GCF_025201925.1 of Gopherus flavomarginatus. NCBI lineage: Eukaryota > Metazoa > Chordata > Testudines > Testudinidae > Gopherus > Gopherus flavomarginatus. The sequence continues at coordinate 10,793,729 of NC_066636.1, forward strand.
CCCCTCGGGTTGGACCCCTGGAGCTGGTGTTGGGGCCCCAGGGGTTAGGCCCCTGGAGCTATGGTTCGGGCGCTCAGGGGTTGGACCCCTGGAGCTGGTGTTTGGGCCCCCAGGGGTTGGGCCCCTGGAGCTGGGGTTGGGGCCCCCGGGGGTTAGGCCCCTGGAGCTATGGTTCGGGCGCTCAGGGCTTGGGCCACTGGAGCTGGTGTTGGCGCCCCCAGGGGTTGGGCCCCTGGAGCTGGGGTTGGGGCCCCCAGGTGTTAGGCCCCTGGAGCTATGGTTCGGGCGCTCAGGGGTTGGGCCCCTGGAGCAGGTGTTGGGGCCCCCAGGGTTTGGACCCCTGGAGCTGGGGTTCGGGTGCCCAGGGGTTAGGCCCCTGGAGATATGGTTCGGGCTCTCAGGGGTTGGGCCCCTGGAGCTGGTGTTGATGCCCCGAGGGGTTAGGGCCCTGGAGCTCGTGTTGGGGCCCGAGGCGTTAGGCCCCTAGAGCTATGGTTCGGGCGCTCAGGGGTTGGGCCCCTGGAACTATGGTTCTTGCGCTCAGAGGCTGGGCCCTTGGAGCTGGGGTGGGGGCCCCCAGGGGTTAGGCCCCTGGAGCTATGGTTCGGGCTCTCAGGGGTTGGGCTCCTGGAGTTGGTGTTGGGGTCCGCAGTGGTTGGGCCCCTGGAGCTGTGGTTGGGACCCCGGGGGTTAGGCCCCTGGAGCAATGTTTCGGGCTCTCAGGGGTTGGGCCCCTGGAGATGGTGTTGGGGCCGTCTGGGGTTGGGCCCATGGACCTGGTGTTGGGGCCCCAGGGGTTAGTCCCCTGGCGCTATGGTTCGGGCGCTCAGGGGATGGGCCCTTGGAGCTGGGGTGGGGGCCCCTAGTGGTTAGGCCCCTGGAGCTATGGTTCGGGCACTCAGGGGTAGGGCCCGAGGAGCTCGTGTTGGTACCCCCAGGGATTAGGCCCCTGGAGGTATTGTTCGGGCGCTCAGGGGTTGGGTCCTTGGAGCTGGTGTTGGGCCCCCAGGGATTAGGCCCCTGGAGCTATGGTTCGGGCGCTCAGGGGTTGGGACCCTGGAGCTCGTGTTGGAGCCCCCAGGGGTTGGGCCCCTGGTGCTGGTGTTGGGGCCCCAGGGATTAGGCCCCTGGAGCTATGGTTCAGGCGCTATGGGGTTGGGCCCCTGGAGCTGGTGGTGGGGCCCCCAGGGTTTGGGCCCCTGGAGCTGTGGTTGGGGCCCCCAGGTGTTAGGCCCCTGGAGCTATGGTTCGGGCGCTCAGGGGTTGGCCCCCTGGAGCTGGTGTTATAGCCCTAGGGGCTGGGCCCCTGGAGCTGGTGTTGGGGCCCCAGGGGTTATGCCCCTGGAGCTATGGTACGGGCGCTCAGGGGTTGGGCCCCTGGAGCTATGGTTCTGGCGCTCAGGGGTTGGGCCCCTGGAGCTGGTGTTGGGTCCCCCAGGGGTTAGGCCCCTGGAGGTATTGTTCGGGTGCTGAGGCGTTGGGCCCTTGGAGCTGGTGTTGGGGCCCCCAGGGGTTAGGCCCCTGGAGCTATGTTTCGGGCGCTCAGGGTTTGGGCCCCTGGAGCTGTTGTTGGAGTCCCAGGGGTTAGGCCCCTGGAGCTATGGTTCGGGCGCTCAGGGGTTGGGCCCCTGGAGCTCGTGTTTGGGCCCCCAGGGGTTGGGCCGCTGGAGCTGGGGTTTTGGCCCCCAGGAGTTAGGGCGCTGGAGCTTTGGTACGGGCGCTCAGGGGTTGGGCCCCTGGAGCTGGGGTCGAGGGCCCCAGGGGTTGGGCCCTTGGAGCTGGTTTTGGGGCCCCCAGGGATTAGGCTCCTGGAGCTATGATTCGGGCGCTCAGGGGTTGGGCCCTTGGAGCTGGGGTGGGGGCCCCCAGGGGTTAGGCCCCTGGAGCTATGGTTCGGGCGCTCAGGGGTTGGGCCCCTGGAGCTGGTGTTGGGTCCCCCAGGGGTTAGGCCCCTGGAGGTATTGTTCGGGTGCTGAGGCGTTGGGCCCTTGGAGCTGGTGTTGGGGCCCCCAGGGGTTAGGCCCCTGGAGCTATGTTTCGGGCGCTCAGGGTTTGGGCCCCTGGAGCTGTTGTTGGGGTCCCAGGGGTTAGGCCCCTGGAGCTATGGTTTGGGCGCTCAGGGGTTGGGCCCCTGGAGCTCGTGTTTGGGCCCCCAGGGGTTGGGCCGCTGGAGGTGGGGTTTTGGCCCCTAGGAGTTAGGGCGCTGGAGCTTTGGTACGGGCGCTCAGGGGTTGGGCCCCTGGAGCTGGGGTAGAGGGCCCCAGGGGTTGGGCCCTTGGAGCTGGTTTTGGGGCTCCCAGGGATTAGGCTCCTGGAGCTATGATTCGGGCGCTCATGGGTTGGGCCCCTGGAGCTGGTGTTAGGGCCCCCAGGGGTTGGACCCCTGGAGCTGGTGTTGGGGCCCCAAGGGGTTAGGCCCCTGGAGCTATGGTTCGGGCGCTCAGGGGTTGGGCCCCTGGAGCAATGGTTCGGGCGCTGAGGGGTTTGGCCCCTGGAGCTGGTGTTGGGGCCCTCAGGGGTTGGGCTCCTGGGGCTGGGGTTGGGGCCCCCAGGGGTTAGGCCCCTGGAGCTATGGTTCCGGCGCTCAGGGGTTGGGCCGTTAGAGCTTGGGTGGGGCCCCCAGGGGTTAGGCCCCTGCAGCTATGGTTCGGGCGCTCAGGGGTTGGACCCCTGGAGCTAGTCTTGGAGCCCACGGGGGTTAGACCCCTGGAGCTATGGTTCGGGCGCTGAGAGGTTGGGCCCCTGGAGTTGGTGTTGGGGCCCCCAGGGGTTGAGCCCCTGGAGCTGGTGTTGGGGCCCCAGGGGTTAGGCCCCTGGAGCTATGGTTTGGGCGCTCAAGGGTTGGGCCCCTGGAGCTGGCGTTGGGGCTCCCAGGGGTTGGGCTCCTGGGGTTAGGGTTGGGTCCCCCAGGGGTTAGGCCCCTGGAGCTATTGTTCCAGCGCTCAGGGGTTGGGCCGTTGGAGCTGGGGTGGGGTCCCCCAGAGGTTAGGCCCCTGGAGTTATTGTTCGGGCGCTCAGGGGTTGGGCCCCTGGAGCTGGTGTTGGGGCCCCGAGGTTTTAGGCCCCTCGAGCTATGCTTCGGGCGCTCAGGGGTTGGGCCCCTGGACTGGTGTTGGGGCCCCCAGGGGCTGGGCCCCTGGAGCTGGTCTTCGGGCCCCAGGGCTTAGGCCCCTGGAGCTATGGTTCGGGCATTCAGGGGTTGGGCCCCTGGAGCTGGTGTTGGGGCCCCCAGGGGTTGGGCCCCTGGCGCTGGTATTGGGGCCCCAGGAGTTAGGCCCCTGGAGCTATAGTTCGGGCACTCAGGTTTTGGGCCCTTGGAGCTGGGGTGGGGGCCCCCAGGGGTTAGGCCACTGTAGGTATGGTTCGAGTCCTCAGGGGTTGGGCCCCTGGAGCTGGTGTTGGGGCCCCCAGGGGTTAGGCCCCTGGAGGTATTGTTCGAGCGCTCAGGGGTTTTGCCCCTGGAGCCTTTGTTGGGGCCCTCAGGGGTTGGACCCCTGGAGCTGGTGTTGGGGCCCCTATTGTTAGGCCCTTGGAGCTATAGTTCGGGTGCTCAGGGGTTGGGCCCTTGGAGCTGGGGTGGGGGACCCCAGGGGTTAGGCCCCTGGAGCTATGGTTCGGGCGCTCAGGGGTTGGGCCCCTGGAGCTGGTGTTGGAGCCCCCAGGGATTGGGCCGCTGGAGCTGGGGTTTGGCCCCCGGGGGTTAGGCCCCTGGAGCTGTGGTACGGGCGCACAGGGGTTGGGCCCCTGGAGCTGGGGTCGAGGGCCCCAGGGGTTGGGCCCCTGGAGCTGGTGTTGGGGCCCCCAGGAATTAGGCCCCTGGAGCTATGGATCGGGAGCTCAGGGGTTGGGCATCTGGAGCTGGTGTTAGGGCCCCCAGGGGTTGGACCCCTGGTGCTGGTGTTGGGGCCCTAGGGGTTAGGCCCCTGGAGCTATGGTTCGGGAGCTCAGGGGTTGGACCCCTGGAGCTGGTGTTGGGGCCCCCAGGGATTGGGCTCCTGGGGCTGGGGTTTGGGCCCCAGGGGTTAGGCCCCTGGAGCTATGGTTCGGGCGCTCAAGGTTTGGGCCCTTGGAGCTGGTGTTGGGGCCCCCAGGGGTTGGGCCCCTGGAGCTGGGGTTGGAGCCCCCGGGGGTTAGACACCTGGAGCTATGGTTCGGGCGCTGCGGGGTTGGGCCCCTGGAGCCTTTGTTGGGGCCCCCAGGGGTTGGGCCCCTGGAGCTGGTGTTGGGGCCCCAGGTGTTATGCCCCTGGAGCTATGGTTCGGGCGCTCAGGGGTTGGGCCCCTGGAGCTCGTGTTGCGGCCCCCAGGGGTTGGGCCACTGGAGCTGGGGTTTGGGCCCCCAGGGGTTAGGCCCCTGGAGGTGTGGTACGGGCGCTCAGGGGTTGGGCCCCTGGAGCTAGGGTCGAGGGCCCCAGGGGTTGGGCCCTTGGAGCTGGTTTTGGGGCCCCCAGGGATTAGGCTCCTGGAGCTATGGTTCGGGCGCTGAGGGGTTGGGTCCCTGGAGCTCGTGTTAGGGCCCCCACGGGTTGGACCCCTGGAGCTGGTGTTGGGGCCCCAGGGGTTAGGCCCCTGGTGCTATGGTTTGGGCGCTCAGGGGTTGGGTCACTGGAGCGATGGTTCGGGCGCTCAGGGGTTGGGCCCCTGGATCTGGTGTTGGGGCCCCCAGGGGTTGGGCTCCTGGGGCTGGGGTTGGGGACCCCAGGGGTTAGGCCCCTGGAGCTATTGTTCCAGCGCTCAGGGTTTGGGCCGTTGGAGCTGGGGTGGGGTGCCCCAGAGGTTAGGCCCCTGCAGCTATGGTTCGGGCGCTCAGGGGTTGGACCCCTGGAGCTGGTGTTGGGGCCCACAGGGGTTAGGCCCCTGGAGGTATTGTTCGGGCGCTCCGGGGTTGGGCCCCTATAGCTGGTGTTGGGGCCCCGAGGGGTTAGGCCCCTCGAGCTATGCTTCGGGCGCTCAGGGGTTGGACCCCCGGACTGGTGTTCGGACCCCCAGGGGCTGGGCTCCTGGAGCTGGTTTTGGGGCCCCAGGGGTTAGGCCCCTGGAGCTATGGTTCGGGTGCTCAGGGGTTGGGCCCCTGGAGCTGGTGTTGGGGCTGTCAGGGGTTGGGCCTCTGAAGCTATGTTTCGGGCTCTCAGGGGTTGGGCCCCTGGAGCTGGTGTTGGGGCTCCCAGGGGTTGGGCCCGTGGAGCTGGTGTTGGGGCCCCAGGGGTTAGGCCCCTGGCGCTATGGTTCGGGCGCTCAGGTTTTGGGCACTTAGAGCTGGGGTGGGGTCCCCCAGTGGTTAGGCCCCTGGAGCTATGGTTCGGGCACTCAGGGGTAGGGCCCGAATAGCTGGTGTTGGGGCCCCCAGGGATTAGGCCCCTGGAGGTATTGTTCGGGCGCTCAGGGGTTGGGCCTCTGGAGCTGCGGTCGAGGGCCCCAGGTGTTGGGCCCGTGGAGCTGGGGTGGGGGCCCCCAGGGTTTAGGCCCCTGGAGCTATGGTTCGGGCGCTCAGGGGTTGGGCCCCTGGAGCTGGGGTCGAGTGCTCCAGGGGTTTGGCCCCTGGACCTGGGGTTGGGGCCTCCAGGGGTTAGGCCCCTGGAGCTATGGTTCAGGCTGTCAGGGGTTGGGCCCCTGGAGCTGATGTTGGGGCCCCCAGGGGTTGGGCCCCTGGAGCTGGTGTTGGGGCCCCAGGGATTTGGCCCCTGGAGCTATGGTTCAGGCGCTCAGGGGTTGGGCCCCTGGAGCGATGGTTCGGGCGCTCAGGGGTTGGGCCCCTGGAGCTGGTTGTGGGGCCCCCAGGGGTTGGGCTCGTGGGGCTGTTGTTGGGGCCCCCAGGGGTTAGACCCTTGGAGCTATGGTTCGGGCGCTCAGGGGTTGGGCCCCTGGAGCCTTTGTTGGGGCCCCCAGGGGTTGGGCCCCTGGAGCTGGTGTTGGGGCCCCAGGTGTTATGCCCCTGGAGCTATGGTTCGGGCGCTCAGGGGTTGGGCCCCTGGAGCGATGGTTCGGGCGCTCAGGGGTTGGGTCCCTGGAGCTAGTGTTGGGGCCCCCAGGGGTTGGGCTCCTGGGGCTGGGGTTGCGGCCCCCAGGGGTTAGGCCCCTGGAGCTATGGTTCGGACGCTCAGGGGTTGGACCCCTGGGGCTGGGGTTGGAGCCCCCGGGGGTTAGACCCCTGGAGCTATGGTTCGGGCGCTGAGGGGTTGGGCCCCTGGAGCTGGTGTTGGGGCCCCCAGGGGTTGGGCCCCTGGAGCTGGTGTGGGGGCCCCAGGGGTAGGCCCCTGGAGCTATGGTTCGGGCGCTCAAGGGTTGGGCCCCTGGAGCTGGTGTTGGGGCCCCCAGGGGTTGGGCTCCTGGGGCTGGGGTTGGGGCCCCCAGTGCTTAGGCCCCTGGAGCTATTGTTCCAGCGCTCAGGGGTTGGGCCATTGGAGCTGGGGTGGAGTCCCCCAGAGGTTAGGCCCCTGCAGCTATGGTTCGGACGCTCAGGGGTTGGACCCCTGGGGCTGGGGTTGGAGCCCCCGGGGGTTAGACCCCTGGAGCTATGGTTCGGGCGCTGAGGGGTTGGGCCCCTGGAGCTGGTGTTGGGGCCCCCAGGGGTTGGGCCCCTGGAGCTGGTGTGGGGGCCCCAGGGGTAGGCCCCTGGAGCTATGGTTCGGGCGCTCAGGGGTTGGGCCCCTGGAGCTGGTGTTGGGGCCCCCAGGGGTTGGGCTCCTGGGGCTGGGGTTGGGGCCCCAGTGCTTAGGCCCCTGGAGCTATTGTTCCAGAGCTCAGGGGTTGGGCCATTGGAGCTGGGGTGGAGTCCCCCAAAGGTTAGGCCCCTGCAGCTATGGTTCGGGCGCTCAGGGGTTGGACCTCTGGAGCTGGTGTTGGGGCCCACAGGGGTTAGACCCCTGGAGGTATTGTTCGGGCGCTCCGGGGTTGGGCCCCTATAGCTGGTGTTGGGGCCCCGAGCGGTTAGGCCCCTCGAGCTATGCTTCGGGCGCTCAGGGGTTGGGCCCCTGGACTGGTGTTCGGACCCCCAGGGGCTGGGCTCCTGGATCTGGTGTTGGGGCCCCAGGGGTTAGGCCCCTGGAGCAATGGTTCGGGCGCTCAGGGGTTGGGCCCCTGGAGCTGGTGTTAGGGCTGTCAGGGGTTGGGCCCCTGGAGCTATGTTTTGGGCTCTCAGGGGTTGGGCCCCTGGAGCTGGTGTTAGGGCCGTCTGGGGTTGGGCCCGTGGAGTTGGGTTTGGGGCCCCAGGGGTTAGGCCTCTGGAGCTATGGTTCGGGCGCTCAGGGGTTGGGCCCCTGGAGCTGTTGTTGGGGCTCCCAGGGGTTGGGCCCGTGGGGCTGGTGTTGGGGCCCCAGGGGTTAGGCCCCTGGCACTATGGTTCGGGCGCTCAGGGGTTGGGCCCTTGGAGCTGGGGTGGGGGCCCCCAGTGGTTAGGCCCCTGGAGCTATGGTTCGGGCACTCAGGGGTAGGGCCCGAGCAGCTGGTGTTGGGGCCCCCAGGGATTAGGCCCCTGGAGGTATTGTTCGGGCGCTCAGGGTTTGGGCCCCTGGAGCTGGGGTGGGGGCCCCCAGGGTTTAGGCCTCTGGAGCTATGGTTCGGGCGCTCAGGGGTTGGGTCCCTGGAGTTGGTGTTGGGTCCCCCAGGGGTTAGGCTCCTGGAGGTATCGTTCGGACGCTCAGGAGTTGGGCCCTTGGAGCTGGTTTTGGGGTCCCCAGGGATTAGGCCCCTGGAGCTATGGTTCGGGCGCTCAGGGGTTGGGCCCCTGAAGCTGGTGTTATGGCCCCGAGGGGTTGGACCCCTGTAGCTGGTGTTGGGGCCCCAGGGGTTAGGACCCTGGAGCTATGGTTCGGGCCCTCAGGGGTTGGGCCCCTGGAGCTGGTGTTGGGGCCCCCAGGGGTTGGGCCCCTGGAGCTGGTGTTAGGGCCCCAGGGGTTAGGCCCCTGGAGCTATGGTTCGGGAGCTCAGGGGCTGGGCCCCTGGAGCTATGATTCGAGCGCTCAGGGTTTGGGCCCCTGGAGCTGGGGTCGAGGGCTCCAGGGGTTTGGCCCCTGGACCTGGGGTTGGGGCCCCCAGGGGTTAGGCCCCTGGAGCTATGGTTCGGGCGGTCAGGGGTTGGGCCCCTGGAGCTGGTGTTGGGGCCCCAGGGATTAGGCCCCTGGAGCTATGGTTCAGGCGCTCAGGGGTTGGGCCCCTGGAGCGATGGTTCGAGCGCTCAGGGGTTGGGCCCCTGGAGCTGGTGTTGGGGCCCCCAGGGGTTGGGCTCCTGGGGCTGTTGTTGGGGCCCCCAGGGGTTAGGCCCCTGCAGCTATGGTTCGAGCACTCAGGGGTTGGACCCCTGGAGCTGGGGCTGGAGCCCCCGGGGGTTATACCCCTGGAGCTATGGTTCGAGAGCTCAGGGGTTGGGCCCCTGGAGCTATAGTTCGGGCGCTCAGGGGTTGGGCCCCTGGAGCTGGGGTTGGGGCCCCCGGGGGTTACGCCCCTGGAGCTATGGTTCGGGCGCTCAAGGGTTGGGCCCTTGGAGCTGGTGTTGGGGCCCCCAGGGGTTGGGCCCCTGGAGCTGGGGTTGGAGCCCCCGGGGGTTAGAAACCTGGAGCTATGGTTCGGGCGCTGCAGGGTTGGGCCCCTGGAGCTGGTGCTGGAGCCCCAGGGGTTATGCCCCTGGAGCTATGGTTCGGGCGCTCAGGGGTTGGGCCCCTGGAGCTGGTGTTGGGGCCCCCAGGGGTTGGACTCCTGGGGCTGGGGTTGGGGCCGCCAGTGGTTAGGCCCCTGGAGCTATGGTTCCGGCGCTCAGGGGTTGGGCCATTGGAGCTGGGGTGGGGTCCCCCAGCCTTCAGGCCCCTGCAGCTATGGTTCGGGCGCTCAGGGTTTGGACCCCTGGAGATGGTGTTGGGGCCCACAGGGGTTAGACCCCTGTAGGTATTGTTCGGGCGCTCAGGGGTTGGGCCCCTGGACCTGGTGTTTGGACCCGAGGTTTTAGGCCCCTCGAGCTATGCTTCGGGCGCTCAGGGGTTGGGCCCCTGGAGCTGGGGTCGAGGGCCCCAAGTGTTGGGCCCCTGGAGCTGGGGTTGGGGCCCCCGGGGTTTAGGCCCCTGGAGCTATGGTTCGGGCGCTCACGGGTTTGGCCCTTGGAGCTGGTGTTGGGGCCCCCAGGGGTTGGGCCCCTGGAGGTATTGTTCGGGCGCTCAGGGGTTGGGCCCCTGTAGCTGGTGTTGGGGACCCCAGGGGTTGCGCCACTGGCGCTGGTGTTGGGGCCCCAGGAGTTAGGCCCCTGGAGCTATGGTTCTAGTGCTCAGGGGTTGGGCCCCTGGAGCTGGTGTTGGGGCCCCCAGGGGTTAGGCCCCTGGAGGTATTGTTCGAGCGCTCAGGGGTTGGGCCCCTAAAGCTGGTTTTAGGGCCCCCTCGGGTTGGACCCCTGGAGCTGGTGTTGGGGCCCCAGGGGTTAGGCCCCTGGAGCTATGGTTCGGGCGCTCAGGGGTTGCAACCCTGGAGCTGGTGTTTGGGCCCCCAGGGGTTGGGCCCCTGGAGCTGGGGTTGGGGCCCCCGGGGGTTAGGCCCCTGGAGCTATGGTTCGGGCGCTCAGGGCTTGGGCCACTGGAGCTGGTGTTGGCGCCCCCAGGGGTTGGGCCCCTGGAGCTGGGGTTGGGGCCCCCAGGTGTTAGGCCCCTGGAGCTATGGTTCGGGCGCTCAGGGGTTGGGCCCCTGGAGCAGGTGTTGGGGCCCCCAGGGTTTGGGCCCCTGGAGCTGGGGTTCGGGTGCCCAGGGGTTAGGCCCCTGGAGATATGGTTCGGGCTCTCAGGGGTTGGGCCCCTGGAGCTGGTGTTGATGCCCCGAGGGGTTAGGGCCCTGGAGCTCGTGTTGGGGCCCGAGGCGTTAGGCCCCTAGAGCTATGGTTCGGGCGCTCAGGGGTTGGGCCCCTGGAACTATGGTTCTTGCGCTCAGAGGCTGGGCCCTTGGAGCTGGGGTGGGGGCCCCCAGGGGTTAGGCCCCTGGAGCTATGGTTCGGGCTCTCAGGGGTTGGGCTCCTGGAGTTGGTGTTGGGGTCCGCAGTGGTTGGGCCCCTGGAGCTGTGGTTGGGACCCCGGGGGTTAGGCCCCTGGAGCAATGTTTCGGGCTCTCAGGGGTTGGGCCCCTGGAGATGGTGTTGGGGCCGTCTGGGGTTGGGCCCATGGACCTGGTGTTGGGGCCCCAGGGGTTAGTCCCCTGGCGCTATGGTTCGGGCGCTCAGGGGATGGGCCCTTGGAGCTGGGGTGGGGGCCCCTAGTGGTTAGGCCCCTGGAGCTATGGTTCGGGCACTCAGGGGTAGGGCCCGAGGAGCTCGTGTTGGTACCCCCAGGGATTAGGCCCCTGGAGGTATTGTTCGGGCGCTCAGGGGTTGGGTCCTTGGAGCTGGTGTTGGGCCCCCAGGGATTAGGCCCCTGGAGCTATGGTTCGGGCGCTCAGGGGTTGGGACCCTGGAGCTCGTGTTGGAGCCCCCAGGGGTTGGGCCCCTGGAGCTGGTGTTGGGGCCCCAGGGATTAGGCCCCTGGAGCTATGGTTCAGGCGCTATGGGGTTGGGCCCCTGGAGCTGGTGGTGGGGCCCCCAGGGTTTGGGCCCCTGGAGCTGTGGTTGGGGCCCCCAGGTGTTAGGCCCCTGGAGCTATGGTTCGGGCGCTCAGGGGTTGGCCCCCTGGAGCTGGTGTTATAGCCCTAGGGGCTGGGCCCCTGGAGCTGGTGTTGGGGCCCCAGGGGTTATGCCCCTGGAGCTATGGTACGGGCGCTCAGGGGTTGGGCCCCTGGAGCTATGGTTCGGGCGCTCAGGGGTTGGGCCCCTGGAGCTGGTGTTGGGTCCCCCAGGGGTTAGGCCCCTGGAGGTATTGTTCGGGTGCTGAGGCGTTGGGCCCTTGGAGCTGGTGTTGGGGCCCCCAGGGGTTAGGCCCCTGGAGCTATGTTTCGGGCGCTCAGGGTTTGGGCCCCTGGAGCTGTTGTTGGGGTCCCAGGGGTTAGGCCCCTGGAGCTATGGTTCGGGCGCTCAGGGGTTGGGCCCCTGGAGCTCGTGTTTGGGCCCCCAGGGGTTGGGCCGCTGGAGCTGGGGTTTTGGCCCCCAGGAGTTAGGGCGCTGGAGCTTTGGTACGGGCGCTCAGGGGTTGGGCCCCTGGAGCTGGGGTCGAGGGCCCCAGGGGTTGGGCCCTTGGAGCTGGTTTTGGGGCCCCCAGGGATTAGGCTCCTGGAGCTATGATTCGGGCGCTCAGGGGTTGGGCCCTTGGAGCTGGGGTGGGGGCCCCCAGGGGTTAGGCCCCTGGAGCTATGGTTCGGGCGCTCAGGGGTTGGGCCCCTGGAGCTGGTGTTGGGTCCCCCAGGGGTTAGGCCCCTGGAGGTATTGTTCGGGTGCTGAGGCGTTGGGCCCTTGGAGCTGGTGTTGGGGCCCCCAGGGGTTAGGCCCCTGGAGCTATGTTTCGGGCGCTCAGGGTTTGGGCCCCTGGAGCTGTTGTTGGGGTCCCAGGGGTTAGGCCCCTGGAGCTATGGTTTGGGCGCTCAGGGGTTGGGCCCCTGGAGCTCGTGTTTGGGCCCCCAGGGGTTGGGCCGCTGGAGGTGGGGTTTTGGCCCCCAGGAGTTAGGGCGCTGGAGCTTTGGTACGGGCGCTCAGGGGTTGGGCCCCTGGAGCTGGGGTCGAGGGCCCCAGGGGTTGGGCCCTTGGAGCTGGTTTTGGGGCTCCCAGGGATTAGGCTCCTGGAGCTATGATTCGGGCGCTCATGGGTTGGGCCCCTGGAGCTGGTGTTAGGGCCCCCAGGGGTTGGACCCCTGGAGCTGGTGTTGGGGCCCCAAGGGGTTAGGCCCCTGGAGCTATGGTTCGGGCGCTCAGGGGTTGGGCCCCTGGAGCAATGGTTCGGGCGCTGAGGGGTTTGGCCCCTGGAGCTGGTGTTGGGGCCCTCAGGGGTTGGGCTCCTGGGGCTGGGGTTGGGGCCCCCAGGGGTTAGGCCCCTGGAGCTATGGTTCCGGCGCTCAGGGGTTGGGCCGTTAGAGCTTGGGTGGGGCCCCCAGGGGTTAGGCCCCTGCAGCTATGGTTCGGGCGCTCAGGGGTTGGACCCCAGGAGCTAGTCTTGGAGCCCACGGGGGTTAGACCCCTGGAGCTATGGTTCGGGCGCTGAGAGGTTGGGCCCCTGGAGTTGGTGTTGGGGCCCCCAGGGGTTGAGCCCCTGGAGCTGGTGTTGGGGCCCCAGGGGTTAGGCCCCTGGAGCTATGGTTTGGGCGCTCAAGGGTTGGGCCCCTGGAGCTGGCGTTGGGGCTCCCAGGGGTTGGGCTCCTGGGGTTAGGGTTGGGTCCCCCAGGGGTTAGGCCCCTGGAGCTATTGTTCCAGCGCTCAGGGGTTGGGCCGTTGGAGCTGGTGTTGGGGCCCCGAGGTTTTAGGCCCCTCGAGCTATGCTTCGGGCGCTCAGGGGTTGGGCCCCTGGACTGGTGTTGGGGCCCCCAGGGGCTGGGCCCCTGGAGCTGGTCTTCGGGCCCCAGGGCTTAGGCCCCTGGAGCTATGGTTCGGGCATTCAGGGGTTGGGCCCCTGGAGCTGGTGTTGGGGCCCCCAGGGGTTGGGCCCCTGGCGCTGGTATTGGGGCCCCAGGAGTTAGGCCCCTGGAGCTATAGTTCGGGCACTCAGGTTTTGGGCCCTTGGAGCTGGGGTGGGGGCCCCCAGGGGTTAGGCCACTGTAGGTATGGTTCGAGTCCTCAGGGGTTGGGCCCCTGGAGCTGGTGTTGGGGCCCCCAGGGGTTAGGCCCCTGGAGGTATTGTTCGAGCGCTCAGGGGTTTTGCCCCTGGAGCTGGTGTTGGGGCCCCTAGGGGTTAGGCCCCTGGAGCTATATTTCGGGCGCTCAGGGGTTGCAACCCTGGAGCTGGTGTTGGGGCCCCCAGGGGTTGGGCCCCTGGAGCTGGGGTTGGGGCCCCCGGGGGTTAGGCCCCTGGAGCTATGTTTCGGGCGCTCAGGGTTTGGGCCCCTGGAGCTGGTGTTGGGGCCCCCAGGGGTTCAGCCCCTGGAGCTGGGGTTGGGTCCCCCAGGGGTTAGGCCCCTGAAGCTATGGTTCGGGCGCTCAGGGGTTGGGCCCCTGGAGCTGGTGTTGGGGCCCGCAGGGGTTTGGCCCCTGGAGCTTTGGTTCGGGCGCTCAGGGGTTGGGCCCTTGGAGCTGGTGTTGAGGCCCCCAGGGATTAGGCCCCTGGAGTCTTTGTTGGGGCCCCCAGTGGTTGGGCCCCTGGAGCTGGTGTTGGGGCCCCTGGGGTTAGGCCCCTGGAGCTATTGCTTGGGCGCTCAGGGGTTGGGCCCTTGGAGCTGGGGTGGGGGCCCCCAGGGGTTAGGCCCCTGGAGCTATGGTTCGGGCGCTCAGGGGTTGGGCCCTTGGAGCTGGTGTTGAGGCCCCCAGGGATTAGGCCCCTGGAGCTGGTGTTGCGGCCCCTGGGGTTAGGCCCCTGGAGCTATGGTTTGGGCGCTCAGGGGTTGGGCCCCTGGAGCTGGTGTTGGGTCCCCCAGGGGTTGGGCTCCTATGGCTGGGGTTGGGGCCCCTAGGGGTGAGGCCCCTGGAGCTATGATTCCGGCGCTCAGGGGTTGGGCCGTTGGAGATGGGGTGGGGGCCCCCAGGGGTTAGGCCCATGCAGCTATGGTTCGGGCGCTCAGGGGTTGGACCTCTGGAGCTGGTGTTGGGGCCCCCAGGGGTTAGGCCCCTGGAGCTATGGTTCGGGCGCTCAGGGTTTGGGCCCCTGGAGCTGGTGTTGGGGCCCCCAGGGGTTGGGCCCCTGGAGCTGGTGTTGGGGCCCCAGGGATTAGGCCCCTGGAGCTATGGTTCAGGCCCTCAGGGGTTGGGCCCCTGGAGCGATGGTTCGGGCACTCAGGGGTTGGGCCCCTGGAGCTATAGTTCGGGCGCTCAGGGGGTGGGCCCCTGGAGCTGGGGTCGAGGGCCCCAGGGGTTGGGCTCCTGGAGCTGGGTTTGGGCCCCCCGAGGGTTAGGCCCCTGGAGCTATGGTTCGGGCGTTCAGGGGTTGGGCCCTTGGAGCTGGAGTTGGGGCCCCTCGGGGGTTAGACCCCTGGAGCTATGCTTCGGGCGCTGAGGGGTTGGGCCCCTGGAGCTGGTGTTGGGGCCCCCAGGGGTTGGGCCCCTGGAGCTGGTGTTGGGGCCCCAGGGGTTAGGCCCCAGGAGCTATGGTTCGGGCGCTCAAGGGTTGGGCCCCTGGAGCAGGTGTTGGGGCCCCCAGGGGTTGGGCTCCTGGGGCTGGGTTTGGGGCCCCCAGGGGTTAGGCCCCTGGAGCTATTGTTCCTGCGCTCAGAGGTTGGGCCGTTGGAGCTGGGGTGGGGTCCCCCAGAGGTTAGGCCCCTGCAGCTATGGTTCGGGCGCTCAGGGGTTAGACTCCTGGAGCTGGTGTTGGGGCCCACAGGGGTTAGGCCCCTTGAGGTACTGTTCAGGCGCTCAGGGGTTGGGCCCCTATAGCTGGTGTTGGGGCCCCGAGGGGTTACACCCCTCGAGCTATGCTTCGAGCGCTCAGGGGTTGGGCCCCGGGACTGGTGTTCGGACCCCCAGGGACTGGGCTCCTGGAGCTGATGTTGGGGCCCCAGGGGTTAGGCCCCTGGAACTATGGTTCGGGCGCTCAGGGGTTGGGCCCCTGGAGCTGGTGTTGGGGCTGTCAGGGGTTGGGCCCCTGGAGCTATGTTTCGGACTCTCAGGGGTTGGGCCCCTGGAGCTGGTGTTGGGGCCGTCTGGGTTTGGGCCCGTGGAGTTGGGTTTGGGGCCCCCAGGGGTTAGGCCTCTGGAGCTATGGTTCGGGCGCTCAGGGGTTGGGCCCCTGGAGCTGGTGTTGGGGCTCCCAGGGGTTGGGCCCGTGGAGCTGGTGTTGGGGCCCCAGGGGTTAGGCCCCTGGCGCTATGGTTCGGGCGCTCAGGGGTTGGGCCCTTGGAGCTGGGGTGGGGGCCCCCAGTGGTTAGGCCCCTGGAGCTATGGTTCGGGCACTCAGGGGTAGGGCCCGAGGAGCTGGTGTTGGGGCCCCCAGGGATTAGGCCCCTGGAGGTATTGTTCGGGCGCTCAGGGTTTGGGCCCCTGGAGCTGGGGTCGAGGGCCCCAGGGGTTGGGCCCCTGGAGCTGGGGTGGGGGCCCCCAGGGTTTAGACCCCTGGAGCTATGGTTCGGGCGCTCAGGGGTTGGGCCCCTGGAGCTGGTGTTGGGTCCCCCAGGGGTTAGGCCCCTGGAGGTATCGTTCTGACGATCAGGGGTTGGGCCCTTGGAGCTGGTTTTGGGGTCCCCAGGGATTAGGCCCCTGGAGCTATTGTTCGGGCGCTCAGGGGTTGGGCCCCTGGAGCTGGTGTTATGGCCCCGAGGGGTTGGACCCCTGGACCTGGTGTTGGGGCCCCAGGGGTTAGGACCCTGTAGCTATGGTTCGGGCGCTCAGGGGTTGGGCCCCTGGAGCTGGTGTTGGAGACCCCAGGGTTTGGGCCCCTTGAGCTGGTGTTGGGGCCCCAGGGTTTAGGCCCCTGGAGCTATGGTTCGGGCGCTCAGGGGTTGGGCCCCTTGAGCTATGGTTCGGGCGCTCAGGGGTTGGGCCCCTGGAGCTGGGGTCGAGGGCTCCAGGGGTTTGGCCCGTGGACCTGGGGTTGGGGCCCCCAGGGGTTAGGCCCCTGTATCTATGGTTCGGGCGGTCAGGGTTTGGGCCCCTGGAGCTGGTATTGGGGCCCCCAGGGGTTGGGCCCCTGGAGCTGGTGTTGGGGCCCCAGGGGTTATGCCCCTGGATCTAAGGTTCAGGCGCTCAGGGGTTGGGCCCCTGGAGCGATGGTTCGGGCGCTCAGGGGTTGGGCCCCTGGAGCTGGTGTTGAGGCCCCCAAGGGTTGGGCTCCTGGGCCTGTTGTTGGGGCCCCCAGGTGTTAGGCCCCTGGAGCTATGGTTCGGGCGCTCAGGGGTTGGGCCGTTGGAGCTGGGGTGGGAGCCCCCAGGGGTTAGGCCCGTGCAGCTATGGTTCGGGCACTCCGGGGTTTCACCCCTGGAGCTGGGGCTGGAGCCCCCGGGGGTTATACCCCTGGAGCTATGGTTCGGGAGCTCAGGGGTTGGGCCCCTGGAGCTATAGTTCGGGCGCTCAGGGGTTGGGCCCCTGGAGCTGGGGTCGAGGGTCCCAAGGGTTGGGCCCCTGGAGCTGGGGTTGGGGCCCCCGGGGGTTAGGCCCCGGGAGCTATGGTTCGGGCGCTCAAGGGTTGGGCCCTTGGAGCTGGTGTTGGGGCCCCCAGGGGTTGGGCCCCTGGAGCTGGGGTTGGAGCCCCCGGGGGTTAGACACCTGGAGCTATGGTTCGGGCGCTGCGAGGTTGGGCCCCTGGAGCCTTTGTTGGGGCCCCCAGGGGTTGGGCCCCTGGAGCTGGTGTTGGGGCCCCAGGGGTTATGCCCCTGGAGCTATGGTTCGGGCGCTCAGGGGTTGGGCCCGTGGAGCTGGTGTTGGGGCCCCCAGGGGTTGGGCTCCTGGGGTTGGGGTTGGGGCCGCCAGGGGTTAGGCCCCTGGAGCTATGGTTCCGGCGCTCAGGGGTTGGGCCGTTGGAGCTGGGGTGGGGTCCCCCAGTGGTTAGGCCCCTGCAGCTATAGTACGGGCGCTCAGGGGTTGGACCCCTGGAGCTTGTGTTGGGGCCCACAGGGGTTAGACCCCTGGAGGTATTGTTCGGGCGCTCAGGGGTTGGGCCCCTGGATCTGGTGTTTGGGCCCCGAGGTTTTAGTCCCCTCGAGCTATGCTTCGGGCGCTCAGGAGCTGGGCCCCTGGAGCTGGTCTTGGGGCCCCATGGGTTAGGCCCCTGGAGCTATGGTTCGGGCGCTCAGGGGTTGGACCCCTGGAACTGGTGTTGGGGCCCAAAGGGGTTAGGCCCCTGGAGGTATTGTTCGGGCGCTCAGGGGTTGGGCCCCTGGACTGGTGATGGGCCCCCAGGGGCTGGGCCTCTGGAGCTGGTCTTGGGGCCTCAGGGGTTAGGCCCCTGGAGCTATGGTTCGGGCGTTCAGGGGTTGGGCCCCTGTAGCTGGTGTTGGGGCCCCCAGGGGTTGGGCCACTGGCGCTGGTGTTGGGGCCACAGGAGTTTGGCCCCTGGAGCTATGGTTCTGGCGCTCAGGTTTTGGGCCCTTGGAGTTGGGGTGGGGGCCCCCAGGGGTTAGGCCCCTGTAGCTATGTTTCTAGTGCTCGGGGTTGGGCCCCTGGAGCTGGTGTTGGGGCCCCCAGGGGTTAGGCCCCTGGAGGTACTTTTCGAGCGCTCAGGGGTTGGGGCCCTAAAGCAGGTTTTAGGGCCCCCACGGCTTGGACCCCTGGAGCTGGTGTTGGGGACCCAGGGGTTAGGCCCCTGGAGCTATGGTTCGGACGCTCAGGGGTTGCAACCCTGGAGCTGGTGTTGGGGCCCCCAGGGGTTGGGCCCCTGGAGCTGGGGTTGGGGCCCCCGGGGGTTAGGCCCCTGGAGCTATGGTTCAGGCGCTCAGGGGTTGGGCCCTTGGAGCTGGTGTTGGGGCCCCCAGGGGTTGGGCCCCTGGAGCTGGGGTTGGGGCCCCCAGAGGTTAGGTCCCTGTAGCTATGGTTCGGGCGCTCAGGGGTTGGGCCCCTGGAGCTGGTGTTGGGGCCCCCAGGGGTTGGGCCCCTGGAGCTGTGGTTCGGGTGCCCAGGGGTTAGGCCCCTGGAGATATGGCTCAGGCTCTCAGGGGTTGGGCCCCTGGAGCTGGCGTTGGGGCCCCGAGGGGTTAGGGCCCTGGAGCTCGTGTTGGGGCCCGAGGCGTTAGGCCCCTGGAGCTATGGTTCGGGCGCTCAGGGGTTGGGCCCCTGGAGCTATGGTTCGGGCGCACAGAGGTTGGGCCCTTGGAGCTGGGGTGGGGGCCCCCAGGGATTAGGCCCCTGGAGCTATGGTTCGGGCTCTCAGGGGTTGGGCTCCTGGAGTTCGTGTTGGGGTCCGCAGGGGTTGGGCCCCTGAAGCTGTGGTTGGAGCCCACGGGGGTTATACCCCTGGAGCTATGGTTCGGGCGCTCAGGGGTTGGCCCCCTGAAGCTGGTGTTGGAGCCCTAGGGGCTGGGCCCCTGGAGCTGGTGTTGGGGCCCCAGGGGTTATGCCCCTGGAGCTATGGTACGGGCGCTCAGGGGTTGGGCCCCTGGGGTTATGGTTCGGGCGCTCAGGGGTTGGGCCCCTGGAGCTGGGGTCGAGGGCCCCAGGGGTTGAGCCCCTGAAGCTTGGGTTGGGGCCCCCGGGGGTTAAACACCTGGAGCTATGGTTCGGGCGCTCAGGGGTTGGGCCCTTGGAGCTGGGGTGGGGTCCCCCAGGGGTTAGGCCCCTGGAGGTATTTTTCGGGTGCTCAGGCGTTGGGCCCTTGGAGCTTGTGTTGGGGCCCCCAGGGGTTAGGCCCCTGGAGCTATGTTTCGGGCGCTCAGGGTTTGGGCCCCTGGAGCTGGTGTTGGGGCCCCTGAGCTAAAGTCACCCCCTGCTCTCCCATCGCCCACACAGACAGTCCCCACTCCATCACAGTAATGCCCAGAGCATTTCACGCATGGAGCAACAGTAACACTGTGTTGCTATGCAGGGTAATGCCCAGAGCATTTGCTGCATGCAGCAAGAGTGACTCCGTGTGGCCACATAGGGTAATGCACAGAGCATTTCCCCGCATGGAGCAACAGTGACACCATGCAGCCACACAGGGTAATACACAGAGCATTTCCTGCATGGGGCTATGGTTCGGGAGCTCTGGGGTTGGGCCCCTGGAGCTGGTGTTGGGGCCCCAGGGGTTAGGCCCCTGGCGCTATGGTGCGAGCGCTCAGGGGTTGGGCCCTTGGAGCTGGGGTGTGGGCCCCCAGTGGTTAGGCCCCTGGAGCTATGGTTCGGGCACTCAGGGGTAGGGCCCGAGGAGCTGGTGTTGGGGCCCCCAGGGGTTAGGCCCCTATAGGTATTTTTCGGGCGCTCAGGGGTTGAGTCCTTGGAGCTGGTGTTGGGCCCCCATTAATTAGGCCCCTGGAGCTGTTGTTGGGGCCCCAGGGGTTAAGCCCCTGGAGCTATGGTTCGGGCGCTCAGGGGTTGGGCCCCTGGAGCTCGTGTTTGGGCCAACAGGGGTTGGGCCGCTGGAGCTGGGGTTTTGGCCCCCAGGAGTTAGGCCGCTGGAGCTTTGGTACGGGCGCTCAGGGGTTTGGCCCCTGGAGCTGGGGTCGAGGGCCCCAGGGGTTGGGCCCTTGGAGCTGGTTTTGGGGCTCCCAGGGATTAGGCTCCTGGAGCTATGATTCGGGCGCTCAGGGTTTGGGCCCCTGGAGCTGGTGTTAGGGCCCCCAGGGGTTGGACCCCTGTAGCTGGTGTTGGGGCCCCAAGGGGTTAGGCCCCTAGAGCTATGGTTCGGGCGCTCAGGGGTTGGGCCCCTGGAGCGATGGTTCGGGCGCTCAGGGGTTGGGCCCCTGGAGCTGGTGTTGGGGCCCACAGGGGTTAGGCCCCTGGAGGTATTGTTCGGGCGCTCAGGGGTTGGGCCCCTATAGCTGGTGTTGGGGCTCCGAGGGGTTAGGCCCCTCGAGCTATGCTTCGGGCGCTCAGGGGTTGGGCCCCTGGACTGGTGTTCGGACCCCCAGGGGCTGGGCTCCTGGAGCTGGTGTTGGGGCCCCAGGGGTTAGGCCCCTGGAACTATGGTTCGGGCGCTCAGGGGTTGGGCCCCTGGAGCTGGTGTTGGGGCTGTCAGGGGTTGGGCCCCTGGAGCTATGTTTCGGACACTCAGGTGTTGGGCCCCTGGAGCTGGTGTTGGGGCCGTCTGGGGTTGGGCCAGTGGAGTTGGGTTTGGGGCCCCCAGGGGTTAGGCCTCTGGAGCTATGGTTCGGGCGCTCAGGGGTTGGGCCCCTGGAGCTGGTGTTGGGGCTCCCAGGGGTTGGGCCCGTGGAGCTGGTGTTGGGGCCCCAGGGGTTAGGCCCCTGGCGCTATGGTTCGGGCGCTCAGGGGTTGGGCCCTTGGAGCTGGGGTGGGGGCCCCCAGTGGTTAGGCCCCTGGAGCTATGGTTCGGGCACTCAGGGGTAGGGCCCGAGGAGCTGGTGTTGGGGCCCCCAGGGATTAGGCCCCTGGAGGTATTGTTCGGGCGCTCAGGGTTTGGGCCCCTGGAGCTGGGGTCGAGGGCCCCAGGGGTTGGGCCCCTGGAGCTGGGGTGGGGGCCCCCAGGGTTTAGACCCCTGGAGCTATGGTTCGGGCGCTCAGGGGTTGGGCCCCTGGAGCTGGTGTTGGGTCCCCCAGGGGTTAGGCCCCTGGAGGTATCGTTCTGACGATCAGGGGTTGGGCCCTTGGAGCTGGTTTTGGGGTCCCCAGGGATTAGGCCCCTGGAGCTATTGTTCGGGCGCTCAGGGGTTGGGCCCCTGGAGCTGGTGTTATGGCCCCGAGGGGTTGGACCACTGGACCTGGTGTTGGGGCCCCAGGGGTTAGGACCCTGTAGCTATGGTTCGGGCGCTCAGGGGTTGGGCCCCTGGAGCTGGTGTTGGGGACCCCAGGGTTTGGGCCCCTTGAGCTGGTGTTGGGGCCCCAGGGTTTAGGCCCCTGGAGCTATGGTTCGGGCGCTCAGGGGTTGGGCCCCTTGAGCTATGGTTCGGGCGCTCAGGGGTTGGGCCCCTGGAGCTGGGGTCGAGGGCTCCAGGGGTTTGGCCCGTGGACCTGGGGTTGGGGCCCCCAGGGGTTAGGCCCCTGTATCTATGGTTCGGGCGGTCAGGGTTTGGGCCCCTGGAGCTGGTATTGGGGCCCCCAGGGGTTGGGCCCCTGGAGCTGGTGTTGGGGCCCCAGGGATTAGGCCCCTGGATCTAAGGTTCAGGCGCTCAGGGGTTGGGCCCCTGGAGCGATGGTTCGGGCGCTCAGGGGTTGGGCCCCTGGAGCTGGTGTTGAGGCCCCCAAGGGTTGGGCTCCTGGGCCTGTTGTTGGGGCCCCCAGGTGTTAGGCCCCTGGAGCTATGGTTCGGGCGCTCAGGGGTTGGGCCGTTGGAGCTGGGGTGGGAGCCCCCAGGGGTTAGGCCCGTGCAGCTATGGTTCGGGCACTCCGGGGTTGGACCCCTGGAGCTGGGGCTGGAGCCCCCGGCGGTAATACCCCTGGAGCTATGGTTCCGGAGCTCAGGGGTTAGGCCCCTGGATCTATGGTTCGGGCGGTCAGGGGTTGGGCCCCTGGAGCTGGTGTTGGGGCCCCCAGGGGTTGGGCCCCTGGAGCTGGTGTTGGGGCCCGAGGGGTTAGGGCCCTGGAGCTGGTGTTGGGGCCCGAGGGGTTAGGCCCCTGGAGCTATGGTTCAGGCACTCAGGGGTTGGAGCTGGGGTGGGGGCCCCCAGGGGTTTGGCCCCTGGAGCTATGGTTCGGGCTCTCAGGGGTTGGGCTCCTGGAGTTGGTGTTGGGGTCCGCAGGGCTTGGGCCCCTGGAGCTGTGGTTGGGGCCCCGGGGGTTAGGCCCCTGGATCTATGGTTCGGGCGCTCAGGGGTTGGGATCCTTGAGCTGGTGTTGGGGCCCCCAGAGGTTCGGCCCCTGGAGCTCGGGTTGGAGCCCACGGGGGTTATACCCCTGGAGCTATGGTTCGGGCGCTGAGGGGTTGGGAACCTGTAGCCTTTGTTGGGGCCCCCAGGGGTTGGGCACCTGGAGCTGGTGTTGGGGCCCCCAGGGGTTAGGCCTCTGGAGCTATGGTTCGGGCGCTCAGGGCTTGGGCCCCTGGAGCTGGTATTGGGGCTCCCAGGAGTTGGGCCCGTGGACCTGGTGTTGGGGCCCCAGGGGTTAGGCCCCTGGCGCTATGGTTCGGGCGCTCAGGGGTTGGGCCCTTGGATCTGGGGTGGGGGCCCCCAGTGGTTAGGCTCCTGGAGCTAGGGTTCGGGCACTCAGGGGTAGGGCCCGAGGAGCTGGTGTTGGGACCCCCAGGGATTAGGCCCCTGGAGGTATTGTTCGGGCGCTCAGGGTTTGGGTCCTTGGAGCTGGTGTTAGGCCCCCAGGGATTAGGCCACTGGAGCTATGGTTCGGGCGCTCATGGGTTGGGACCCTGGAGCTCGTGTTGGAGCCCCCAGGGGTTGGGCCCCTGGAGCTGGTGTTGGGGCCCCAGGGATTAGGCCCCTGGAGCTATAGTTCAGGCGCTATGGGGTTGGGCCCCTGGAGCTGGTGGTGGTTCCCCCAGGGTTTGGGCCCCTGCAGCTGTGGTTGGGGCCCCCAGGTGTTAGGCCCCTGGAGCCTTGGTTCGGGCGCTCAGCGGTTGGGCCCCTGGATCTGGTGTTGGAGCCCCAGGGGCTGGGCCCCTGGAGCTGCTGTTGGGGCCCCAGGGGTTATGCCCCTGGAGCTATGGTACGGGCGCTCAGGGGTTGGGCCCCTGGGGCTATGGTTCGGGCGCTGAGGGGTTGGGCCTTTGGAGCTGGGGTCGACGGCCCTAGGGGTTGGGCCCCTGGAGCTGGGGTTGGGGCCCCCGGGGGTTAAACCCCTGGAGCTATGGTTCGGGCGCTCAGGGGTTGGGCCCTTGGAGCTGGGGTGGGGGCCCCCAGGGGTTAGGCCCCTGGAGCTATGGTTTGGGCGCTCAGGGGTTGGGCCCCTGGAGCTGGAGTTGGGTCCCCCAGGGGTTAGGCCCCTGGAGGTATTGTTCGGGTGCTGAGGCGTTGGGCCCTTGGAGCTGGTGTTGGGGCCCCCAGGGGTTAGGCCTCTGGAGCTATGTTTCGGGCGCTCAGGGTTTGGGCCCCTGGAGCTGGTGTTGGGGCCCCGGAGCTAAAGTCACCCCCTGCTCTCCCATCCCCCAGACAGACAATCCCCACTCCATCACAGTAATTCCCAGAGCATTTCACGCATGGAGCAACAGTAACACTGTGTTGCTATGCAGGGTAATGCCCAGAGCATTTGCTGCATGGAGCAAGAGTGACTCTGTGTGGCCATATAGGGTAATGCACAGAGCATTTCCCCGCATGGAGCAACAGTGACACCATGTAGCCACACAGGGTAATACACAGAGCATTTCCCCGCATGGAGCAACAGTGACACCTTGTGGTCACGCAGGGTTATGCACAGAGCATTTCCTGCATGGAGCTATGGTTCGGGATCTCTGGGGTTGGGCCCCTGGATCTGGTGTTGGGGCCCCATGGGTTAGGCCCCTGGCGCTATGGTTCGGGCGCTCAGGGGTTGGTCCCTTGGAGCTGGGGTGGGGGCCCCCAGTGGTTAGGCCCCTGGAGCTATGGTTCGGGCACTCAGGGGTAGGGCCCTTGGAGCTGGTGTTGGGCCCCCAGGGTTTAGGCCCCTAGAGCTATGGTTCAGGCGCTCAGGGGTTGGGACCCTGGAGCTGGTGTTGGGGCCCCAGGGATTAGGCCCCTGGAGCTATGGTTCGGGCGCTCTGTGGTTGGGACCCTGGAGCTGGTGTTGGGGCCCCCAGGGGTTAGGCCCCTGGAGCTATGGTTTGGGCGCTCAGGGATTGGGCCCCTGGAGCTCGTGTTGGGGCCCCCAGGGGTTGGGCCGCTGGAGCTGGGGTTTGGGCCCCCAGGGGTTGGCCAATGGAGCTGTGGTACGGGCGCTCATGGGTTGATCCCCTGGAGCTGGGGTCGAGGGCCCCAGGGGTTGGGCCCTTGGAGCTGGTTTTGGGGCCCCCAGGGATTAGGCTCCTGGAACTATGGTTCGGGCGCTCAGGGGTTGGGCCCCTGGAGCTGGTGATAGTGCCCCCAGGGGTTGGACCCCTGGAGCTGGTGTTGGGGCCCCAGGGGTTACACTCCTGGAGCTATGGTTCGGGCGCTCTGGGGTTGGGCCCCTGGAGCGATGGTTTGGGCGCTCAGGGGTTGGGCCCCTGGAGGTTGGGGCCCTGAGGGGTTGGGCTCCTGGGGCTGGGGTTGTGGCCCCCAGGGGTTAGGCCCCTGGAGGTATTGTTCTGCCGCTCAGGCGTTGGGCCCTTGGAGCTGGTGTTGGGGCCCCCAGGGGTTAGGCCCCTGGAGCTATGCTTCGGGCACTCAGGGGCTGGGCCCCTGGACTGGTGTTGGGGCACCCAGTAGCTGGGCCCCTGGAGCTGTTCTTGGGGCCCCATGGGTTAGGCCCCTGGAGCTATGGTTCGGGCGCTCAGGTTTTTGGCCCTTGGAGTTGGGGTGGGGGCCCCCAGGGGTCAGGCCCCTGTAGCTATGGTTCTAGTGCTCAGGGGTTGGGCCCCTGGAGCTGGTGTTGGGGACCCCAGGGGTTAGGCCCCTGAAGGTATTGTTCGAGCGCTTAGGGGTTGGGCCCCTGAAGCTGGTTTTAGGGCCCCCACGGGTTGGACCCCTGGAGCTGGTGTTGGGGCCCCAGAGGTTAGGCCGCTGCAGCTATGGTTCGGTCGCTCAGGGGTTGCAACCCTGGAGCTAGTGTTGGGGCCCCCAGGGTTTGGGCCCCTGGAGCTGGGGTTGGGGCTCCCGGGGGTTAGGCCCCTGGAGCTACGGTTCGGGCGCTCAGGGGTTGGGCCCCTGGAGCTGGTGTTGGGGCCCCCAGGGGTTGGGCCCCTGGAGCTGGGGTTCGAGTCCCCAGGGGTGAGGCCCCTAGAGATATGGTTCGGGCTCTCAGGGGTTGGGCCCCTGGAGCTGGTGTTGGGGCCCCGAGTGGTTAGGGCCCTGGAGCTGGTGTTGGGGCCCGAGGGGTTAGGCCCCTGGAGCTATGGTTCAGGCGCTCAGGGGTTGGGCCCCTGGAGCTATGGTTCGGGTGCTCAGAGGTTGGGCCCTTGGAGCTGGGGTGGGGGCCCCCAGGGGTTAGGCCCCTGGAGCTATGGTTCGGGCTCTCAGGGGTTGGGCTCCTGGAGTTGGTGTTGGGGTCCGCAGGGATTGGGCCCCTGGAGCTGTGGTTGGGGCCCCGGGGGTTAGACCCCTGGAGCTATGGTTCGGGCGCTGAGGGTTTGGGCCCCTGTAGCCTTTGCTGGGGCCCCCAGGGGTTGGGCACCTAGAGCTGGTGTTGGGGCCCCCAGGGTTTAGGTCTCTGGAGCTATGGTTCGGGCGCTCAGGGCTTGGGCCCCTGGAGCTGGTGTTGGGGCTCCCAGGGGTTGGGCCCGTGGACCTGGTGTTGGGGCCCCAGGGGTTAGGCCCCTGGTGCTATGGTTCGGGCACTCAGGGGTAGGGCCCGAGGAGCTGGTGTTGGTACCCCCAGGGATTAGGTCCCTAGAGGTATTGTTCGGGCGCTCAGGGTTTGGGTCCTTGGAGCTGGTGTTAGGCCTCCAGGGATTAGGCCCCTGGAGCTATGGTTCGGGCGCTCAGGGGTTGGGACCCTGGAGCTCGTGTTGGAGCCCCCAGGGGTTGGGCCCCTGGAGCTGGTGTTGGGGCCCCAGGGATTAGGCCCCTGGAGCTATGGTTCAGGCGCTATGGGGTTGGGCCCCTGGAGCTGGTGGTGGGGCCCCGAGGGTTTGGGCCCCTGCAGCTGTGGTTGGGGCCCCCAGGTGTTAGGCCCCTGGAGCTGTGGTTCGGGCGCTCAGGGGTTGGGCCCCTGGATCTGGTGTTGGAGCCCCAAGGGCTGGGCCCCTGGAGCTGTTGTTGGGGCCCCAGGGGTTATGCCCCTGGGGCTATGGTTCGGGCGCTCAGGGCTTGGGCTCCTGGAGCTGGGCTCGACGGCCCCAGGGGTTGGGCCCCTGGAGCTGGGGTTGGGGCCCCCGGGGGTTAAACCCCTGGAGCTATGGTTCGGGCGCTCAGGGGTTGGGCCCTTGGAGCTGGGATGGGGGCCCCCAGGGGTTAGGCCCCTGGAGCTATGGTTCGGGCGCTCAGGGGTTGGGCCCCTGGAGCTGGTGTTGGGTCCCCCAGGGGTTAGGCCCCTGGAGGTATTGTTCGGGTGCTCAGGCGTTGGGGCCTTGGAGCTGGTGTTGGGGCCCCCAGGGGTTAGGCCCCTGGAGCTATGTTTCGGGCGCTCAGGGTTTGGGCCCCTGGAGCTGGTGTTGGGGCCCCTGAGCTAAAGTCACCCCCTGCTCTCCCAACCCCCACACAGACAGTCCCCACTCCATCACAGTAATTCCAAGAGCATTTCACGCATGGAGCAAGAGTAACACTGTGTTGCTATGCAGGGTAATGCCCAGAGCATTTGCTGCATGGAGCAAGAGTGACTCCGTGTGGCCACATAGGGTAATGCACAGAGCATTTCCCCGCATGGAGCAACAGTGACACCATGTAGCCACACAGGGTAATACACAGAGCATTTCCCCGCATGGAGCAACAGTGACACCTTGTGGTCACGCAGGGTAATGCACAGAGCATTTCCTGCATGGAGCTATGGTTCGGGAGCTCTGGGGTTGGGCCCCTGGAGCTGGTGTTGGGGCTCCCAGGGGTTGGGCCCGTGGAGCTGGTGTTGGGGCCCCAGGGGTTAGACCCCTGGCGCTATGGTTCGGTCGCTCAGGGGTTGGGCCCTTGGAGCTGGGGTGGGGACCCCCAGTGGTTAGGCCCCTGGAGCTATGGTTAGGGCACTCAGGGGTAGGGCCCGAGGAGCTGGTGTTGGGGCCCCCAGGGGTTAGGCCCCTGGAGGTATTTTTCGGGCGCTCAGGGGTTGGGTCCTTGGAGCTGGTGTTGGGCCCCCAGGGATTAGGCCCCTGGAGCTATGGTTCGGGCGCTCTGTGGTTGGGACCCTGGAGCTGGTGTTGGGGCCCCCCGGGGGTTGGGCTCCTGGTGCTGGTGTTGGGGCCCCAGGGGTTAGGCCCCTGGAGCTATGGTTCGGGCTCTCAGGGGTTGGGCCCCTGGAGCTCGTGTTGGGGCCGCCAGGGGTTGGGCCGCTGGAGCTGGGGTTTGGGCCCCCATTGGTTGGCCCCTAGAGCTGTGGTACGGGCGTTCAGGGGTTGGGCCCCTGGAGCTGGGGTCGAGGGCCCCAGGGGTTGGGCCCTTGGAGCTGGTTTTGGGTCCCCCAGTTATTAGGCTCCTGGAGCTATGGTTCGGGCGCTCAGGGGTTGGGCCCCTGGAGGTTGGGGCCCTGAGGGGTTGGGCTCCTGGGGCTGGGGTTGTGGCCCCCAGGGGTTAGGCCCCTGGAGCTATGGTTCCGGCGCTCAGGATTTGGGCCGTTGGAGCTTGGGTGGGTGCCCCCAGGGGTTAGGCCCCTGGAGGTATTGTTCTGGCGCTCAGGGGTTGGGCCCTTGGAGCTGGTGTTGGGGCCCCCAGGGGTTAGGCCCCTGGAGCTATGTTTCGGGCGCTCAGGTGTTGGGCCCCTGGAGCTGGTGTTGGGGCCCCTGAGCTAAAGTCACCCCCTGCTCTCCCATCCCCCACACAGACAGTCCCCACTCCATCACAGTAATGCCCAGAGCATTTCACGCATGGAGCAACAATAACTCTGTGTTGCTATGCAGGGTAATGCCCAGAGCATTTGCTGCATGGAGCAAGAGTGACACCGTGTGGCCACATAGGGTAATGCACAGAGCATTTCCCCGCATGGAGCAACAGTGTCACCATGTAGCCACACAGGGTAATACACAGAGCATTTCCCCGCATGGAGCAACAGTGACACCTTGTGGTCACGCAGGGTATTGCACAGAGTATTTCCTACATGGAGCTATGGTTCGGGATCTCTGGGGTTCGGCCCCTGGAGCTGGTGTTGTGGCCCCAGGGGTTAGGCCCCTGGAGCTATGGTTCGGGCACTCAGGGGTAGGGCCCGAGGAGCTGGTGTTGGGGCCCCCAGGGGTTAGGACCCTGGAGGTATTTTTCGGGCGCTCAGGGGTTGGGTCCTTGGAGCTGGTGTTGGGCCCCCAGGGTTTAGGCCCCTAGAGCTATGGTTCGGGCGCTCAGGGGTTGGGACCCTGGAGCTGGTGTTGGGGCCCCAGGGATTAGGCCCCTTGAGCTATGGTTCTGGCGCTGAGGGGTTGGGCCCCTGGAGCTGGTGTTGGGGCCCCCAGGGGTTGGGCTCCTGGAGCTGTTCTTGGGGCCCCAGGTGTTAGGCCCCTGGAGCTATGGTTCAGGTGTTGGGCCCCTGGAGCTCGTGTTGGGGCCCTCAGGGGTTGGGCCGCTGTACCTGGGGTTTCGGCCCCCAGGAGTTAGGCCGCTGGAGCTGTGGTACGGGCGCTCAGGGGTTGGGCCCCTGGAGCGATGGTTCGGGCGCTCAGGGGTTGGGCCCCTGGAGCTGGTGTTGGGGCCAGGCCCCTGGAGCTATAGTTCGGGCGCTCAGGGGTTGGGCCCCTGGAGCTATGGTTCGGGTGCTCAGGGGTTGGGCCCTTGGAGCTGGGGTGGGGGCCCCCAGGGGTTAGGCCCCTGGAGCTATGGTTCGGGCGCTCAGGGGTTTGGCCCTTGGAGCTGGTGTTGAGGCCCCCAGGGATTAGGCCCCTGGAGTCTTTGTTGGGGCCCCCAGGGGTTGGGCCCCTGGAGCTGGTGTTGGGGCCCCTGGGGTTAGGCCCCTGGAGCTATATTTGGGCGCTCAGGGGTTGGGCCCTTGGAGCTGGTGTTGGGGCCCCCAGGGGTTGGGCCCCTGGAGCTATGGTTAGGGCACTCAGGGGTAGGGCCCGAGGAGCTGGTGTTGGGGCCCCCAGGGGTTAGGCCCCTGGAGGTATTTTTCGGGCGCTCAGGGGTTGGGTCCTTGGAGCTGGTGTTGGGCCCCCAGGGATTAGGCCCCTGGAGCTATGGTTCGGGCGCTCTGTGGTTGGGACCCTGGAGCTGGTGTTGGGGCCCCCCGGGGGTTGGGCTCCTAGTGCTGGTGTTGGGGCCCCAGGGGTTAGGCCCCTGGAGCTATGGTTCGGGCTCTCAGGGGTTGGGCCCCTGGAGCTCGTGTTGGGGCCGCCAGGGGTTGGGCCGCTGGAGCTGGGGTTTGGGCCCCCATTGGTTGGCCCCTAGAGCTGTGGTACGGGCGTTCAGGGGTTGGGCCCCTGGAGCTGGGGTCGAGGGCCCCAGGGGTTGGGCCCTTGGAGCTGGTTTTGGGTCCCCCAGTTATTAGGCTCCTGGAGCTATGGTTCGGGCGCTCAGGGGTTGGGCCCCTGGAGGTTGGGGCCCTGAGGGGTTGGGCTCCTGGGGCTGGGGTTGTGGCCCCCAGGGGTTAGGCCCCTGGAGCTATGGTTCCGGCGCTCAGGATTTGGGCCGTTGGAGCTTGGGTGGGTGCCCCCAGGGGTTAGGCCCCTGGAGGTATTGTTCTGGCGCTCAGGGGTTGGGCCCTTGGAGCTGGTGTTGGGGCCCCCAGGGGTTAGGCCCCTGGAGCTATGTTTCGGGCGCTCAGGTGTTGGGCCCCTGGAGCTGGTGTTGGGGCCCCTGAGCTAAAGTCACCCCCTGCTCTCCCATCCCCTACACAGACAGTCCCCACTCCATCACAGTAATGCCCAGAGCATTTCACGCATGGAGCAACAATAACTCTGTGTTGCTATGCAGGGTAATGCCCAGAGCATTTGCTGCATGGAGCAAGAGTGACACCGTGTGGCCACATAGGGTAATGCACAGAGCATTTCCCCGCATGGAGCAACAGTGACACCATGTAGCCACACAGGGTAATACACAGAGCATTTCCCCGCATGGAGCAACAGTGACACCTTGTGGTCACGCAGGGTATTGCACAGAGTATTTCCTACATGGAGCTATGGTTCGGGATCTCTGGGGTTCGGCCCCTGGAGCTGGTGTTGTGGCCCCAGGGGTTAGGCCCCTGGAGCTATGGTTCGGGCACTCAGGGGTAGGGCCCGAGGAGCTGGTGTTGGGGCCCCCAGGGGTTAGGACCCTGGAGGGATTTTTCGGGCGCTCAGGGGTTGGGTCCTTGGAGCTGGTGTTGGGCCCCCAGGGTTTAGGCCCCTAGAGCTATGGTTCGGGCGCTCAGGGGTTGGGACCCTGGAGCTGGTGTTGGGGCCCCAGGGATTAGGCCCCTTGAGCTATGGTTCTGGCGCTGAGGGGTTGGGCCCCTGGAGCTGGTGTTGGGGCCCCCAGGGGTTGGGCTCCTGGAGCTGTTCTTGGGGCCCCAGGTGTTAGGCCCCTGGAGCTATGGTTCAGGTGTTGGGCCCCTGGAGCTCGTGTTGGGGCCCACAGGGGTTGGGCCGCTGTACCTGGGGTTTCGGCCCCCAGGAGTTAGGCCGCTGGAGCTGTGGTACGGGCGCTCAGGGGTTGGGCCCCTGGAGCGATGGTTCGGGCGCTCAGGGGTTGGGCCCCTGGAGCTGGTGTTGGGGCCAGGCCCCTGGAGCTATAGTTCGGGCGCTCAGGGGTTGGGCCCCTGGAGCTATGGTTCGGGTGCTCAGGGGTTGGGCCCTTGGAGCTGGGGTGGGGGCCCCCAGGGGTTAGGCCCCTGGAGCTATGGTTCGGGCGCTCAGGGGTTTGGCCCTTGGAGCTGGTGTTGAGGCCCCCAGGGATTAGGCCCCTGGAGTCTTTGTTGGGGCCCCCAGGGGTTGGGCCCCTGGAGCTGGTGTTGGGGCCCCTGGGGTTAGGCCCCTGGAGCTATATTTGGTCGCTCAGGGGTTGGGCCCTTGGAGCTGGTGTTGGTGCCCCCAGGGGTTGGGCCCCTCGAGCTGGATTTGGGGCCACTAGGGGTTAGGCCCCTGGAGCTATGGTTCGGGCGCTCAGGTGTTGGGCCCCTGGAGCTGGTGTTGGGACCCCCTGGGGTTGAGCCCCTGGAGCTGGTGTTGGGGCCCCCAGGGTTTGGGCCCCTGGAGCTGGGGATCGGGCCCCTAGGGGTTAGGCCTCTGGAGCTATGGTTCGGGCGCTCAGGGGTTGGGCCCCTGGAGCTATGGTTCGGGCGCTCAGGGGTTGGGCCCCTGGAGCTGGTGGTGGGGCCCCCAGGGTTTGGGCCCCTGGAGCTGTGGTTGGTGCCCCCAGGGGTTAGACCCCTGGAGCTATGGTTCGGGTGCTCAGGGGTTGGGTCCCTGGAGCTGGTGTTGGGGCCCCATGGGCTGGGCCCCTGGAGCCAGTGTTGGGGCCCAAGGGGTTAGGCCCCTGGAGCTATGGTTCGGGCGCTCAGGGGTTGGGCCCCTGGGGCTATGGTTCGGGCGCTCAGGGGTTGGGCCCCTGGAGCTGGGGTCGAGGGCCCCAGGGGTTGGGCCCCAGGAGCTGGGGTTGGGGCCCCCGGGTGTTAGGCCCCTGGAGCTATGGTTCGGGCGCTCAGGGGTTGGGCCCTTGGAGCTGGGGTGGGGGCCCCCAGAGATTAGGCCCCTGGAGCTATGGTTCGGGCGCTCAGGGGTTGGGCCCCTGGAGCTGGTGTTGGTCCCCCAGGGGTTAAGCCTCTGGAGGTATTGTTCTGGCGCTCAGGCGTTGGGCCCTTGGAGCTGGTGTTGGGGCCCCCAGGGGTTAGGCCCCTGGAGCTATGTTTCGGGCGCTCATGGGTTGGGCCCCTGGAGCTGGTGTTGGGGCCCCTAAGCTAAAGTCACCCCCTGCTCTCCCATCCCCCACACAGACAGTCTTCATTCCATCACAGTAATGCCCAGAGTATTTCACGCATGGAGCAACAGTAACACTGTGTTGCTATGCAGGGTAATGCCCAGAGCGTTTGCTGCATGGAGTCAGAGTGACACCGTGTGGCCACATAGGGTAATGCACAGAGCATTTCCCAGCATGGAGCAACAGTGACACCATGTAGCCACACAGGGTAATACACAGAGCATTTCCCTGCATTGAGCAACAGTGCCACCTTGTGGTCACGCAGGGTAATGCACAGAGTATTTCCTGCATGGAGCTACGGTTTGGGAGCTCTGGGGTTGGGCCCCTGGAGCTGGTGTTGGGGCTCCCAGGGGTTGGGCCCGTGGAGCTGGTGTTGGGGCTCCAGGTCTTAGGCCCCTGGCGCTATGCTTCCGGCGCTCAGGGGTTGGGCCCTTGAAGCTGGTGTTGGGCCCGAAGGGATTAGGCCCCTGGAGATACTGTTCGGGCGCCTCACCCCATGGGGCCCCCACCCCAGCTCCAAGGGCCCAACCCCTGAGCGCCCGAACCATAGCTCCAGGGGCCCAACCCCTGAGCACCCGAACCATAGCTCCAGGGGCCTAACCCCTCGGGCCCCAACACCAGCTCCAGGGCCCTAACCCCTCAGGGCTCCAACACCAGCTCCAGGGGCCCAACCCCTGAGAGCCCGAACCATATCTCCAGGGGGCTAACCCCTGGGGACCCGAACCCGAGCTCCAGGGGCCCACCCCCTGGGGGCCCCAACACCAGCTCCAGGGGCCCAACCCCTGAGCGCCCGAACCATAGCTCCAGGGGCCTAACCCCCGGGGGCCCAAACCCCAGCTCCAGAGGCCCAACCCCTGGGGGCCCCAACACCAGCTCCAGGGGCCCAACCCCTGAGCGCCCGAACCATAGCTCCAGGGCCCTAACCCCTGGGGACCCCAAACCCAGCTCTAGGGGCCCAACCCCTAGGGGCACCAACACCAGCTCCAGGGTTGCAACCCCTGAGCGCCCGAACCATAGCTCCAGGGCCCTAACCCCTGGGGACCCCAACACCAGCTCCAGGGGCCCAACCCCTGAGTGCTCGAACAATACCTCCAGGGGCCGAACCCCTGGGGGCCCGAACACCAGCTCCAGGGGCCCAACCCCTGAGCACTCGAACCATAGCTACAGGGGATTAACCCCTGGGGACCCCCACCACAGCTCCAAGGGCCCAAAACCTGAGCCCCCGAACCATAGCTCCAGGGGCCGAACCCCTGGAAGCCCCATCACCAGCTCCAGGAGCCCAACCCCTGGGGGCCCCAACACCAGCTCCAGGGGCCCAACCCCAGAGCTCCCTAACCATAGCTCCATGGGCCCAACCCCTGGGGGCCCCAACACCAGCTCCAGGGGCCCAAACCCTCAGCGCCAGAACCATAGCTCACGGGGCCTAATCCCTGGGGCCCCAACACCAGCTCCAGGGGCCCAAACCCTGGGGGCCCCAACACCAGCTCCAAGGACCTAACCCCTGAGCGCCCGAACAATACCTCCAGGGGCCTAACCCCTGGGGGCCCCAACAC
Organism: Gopherus flavomarginatus; assembly: GCF_025201925.1. Taxonomy (NCBI): domain Eukaryota; kingdom Metazoa; phylum Chordata; order Testudines; family Testudinidae; genus Gopherus; species Gopherus flavomarginatus. The sequence goes on from NC_066636.1 coordinate 10,826,403, forward strand.
CAGCTCCTCGGGCCCTACCCCTGAATGCCTAAATCATAGCTCCAGGGGCCTAACCAATAGGGGCCCCCACCCCAGCTCCAAGGGCCCAACCCCTGAGCGCCCGAACCATAGCGCCAGGGGCCTAACCCCTAGGGCCCCAACACCAGCTCCACGGGCCCAACCCCTGGGAGCCCCAACACCAGATTCAGGGGCCCAACCCCAAAGCTGCCGAACCATAGCTCCATGCAGGAAATGCTCTGTGCATTACCCTGCATGATCACAAGGTGTCACTGTTGCTCCATGCGGGGAAATGCTCTGTGTATTACCCTGTGTGGCTACATGGTGTCACTGTTGCTCCATGCGGGGAAATGCTCTGTGCATTACCCTATGTGGCCACACGGTGTCACTCTTGCTCCATGCAGCAAATGCTCTGGGCATTACCCTGCATAGCAACACAGTGTTACTGTTGCTCCATGCGTGAAATGCTCTGGGCATTCCTGTGATGGAGTGGGGACTGTCTGTGTGGGGGATGGGAGAGCAGGGGGTGACTTTAGCTCAGGGGCCCCAACACCAGCTCCAGGGGCCCAAACCCTGAGCGCCCGAAACATAGCTCCAGGGGCCTAACCCCTGGGGGCCCCAACACTACCTCCAAGAGCCCAACGCCTGAGCGCCAGAACAATACCTCCAGGGGCCTAACCCCTGGGGGCCCCCACCCCAGCTCCAAGGGCCCAACCCCTGAGCGCCCGAACCATAGCTCCAGGGTCCTAACCCCCGGGGGCCCCAACCCCAGCTCCAGGGGCCCAACCCCTAGGGCCCTCGACCCAAGCTCCAGGGGCCCAACCCCTGAGCGCCCGAACCATAGCTCCAGGGGCCTAACCCCTGGGGCCTCAACACCAGCTCCAGGGGCCTAGCCCCTGGGGCCCCAACACCAGCTCCACGGGCCCAACCCCTGAGCGCCCAAACCATAGCTCCAGGGGCCTAACCCCTGGGGGCTCCAACCACAGGTCCAGCGGCCCAAACCCTGGGGGCCCCACCACCAGCTCCAGGGGCCCAACCCCTGAGCTCCCGAACCATAGCTCCAGGGGCCCAACCCCTGAGCGCCCGAACTATAGCTCCATAGGCCTAACCCCTGGGGCCCCAACTCCAGCTCCAGGGGCACAACGCCTGGGTCCCCAACACCAGCTCCAGGGGCCCAACCCCTGAGCGCCCGAACCATAGCTCCAGGGGCCTAACCCCTGGGGGCCCCAACCACAGGTCCAGCGGCCCGAACCCTGGGGGCCCCACCACCAGCTCCAGGGGCCCAACCCCTGAGCGCCCGAACCATAGCTTCAGGAGCCCAACCCCTGAGCGCCCGAACCATAGCTCCAGAGGCCTAACCCCTGGGGCCCCAACTCCAGCTCCAGGGGCACAACGCCTGGGGGCCCCAACACCAGCTTCAGGGGTCCAACCCCTGAGCGCCCGAACCATAGCTGCAGGGGCCTAACCCCTGGGGGCCCCCACCCCAGCCCCAACGGCCCAACCCCTGAGCGCCGGATCCATAGCTTCAGGGGCCTAACCCCTCGGGGCCCCAACCCTAGCCCGAGGAGCTCAACCCCTGGGGGCCCCAACACCAGCTCCAGGGGCCCAACCCCTGAGGGCCCGAACCATAGCTCCAGGGGTCTAACCCCTGGGGCCCCAACACCAGTTCCAGGAGCCCAACCCCTGGGGGCCCCAACAAAGGCTCTAGGGGCCCAATCCCTCAGCGCCCGAACCATAGCTCCAGGGGCCTAATCCCTGGGGGCCTCAACACCAGCTCCAAGGGCCCAACCCCTGAGCGCCCGAACCATAGCTCCAGGGGCCTAACCCTTGGGGGCCCCCACCCCAGCTCCAAGGGCCCAACCCCTGAGCGCCCAAACTATAGATCCAGGGGCCCAACCCCTGAGCGCCCGAACCATAGCTCCAGGGGCCTAACCCCTCGAGCCCCAACACCAGCTCCAGGGCCCTAACCCCTCTGGGCCCCAACACCAGCTCCAGGGGCCCAAACCTTGAGAGCCCAAACCATATCTCCAGGGGGCTAACCCCTGCGACCCGAACCCCAGCTCCAGGGGCCCAATCCCTCTGGGCCCCAACACCAGCTCCACGGGCCCAAGCCCTGGGGGCCCCAACACCAGCTCCAGGGTCCCAATCCCTGAGCGCCCGAACCATAGCTCCAGGGGCCTAACTCCTGGGGCCCCAACACCAGCGCCAGGGGCCCAACCCCTGGGGGCCCCAACACCAGCTCCAGGGGCCCAACCCCTGAACGCCCGAACCATAGCTCCAGGGGCCTAACCCCTGGGGCCCCAAGACCAGCTCCACGGGCCCAGCCCCTGGGGGCCCCAACAGCAGTCCAGGGGCCCAACCTCTGAGCGCCCGAAGCATAGCTCGAGGGGCCTAAAACCTCGGGGCCCCAACACCAGCTCCAGGGGCCCAACCCCTGAGCGCCCGAACAATACCTCCAGGGGCCTAACCCCTGTGGTCCCCAACACCAGACCCAGGGGTCCAACCCCTGAGCGCGCGAACCATAGCTGCAGGGGCCGAACCTCTGGGGGACCCCAACCCAGCTCCAATGGCCCAACCCCTGAGTGCTGGAACAATAACTCCAGGGGCCTAACCCCTGGGGGCCCCAACCCCAGCCCCAGGAGCCCAACCCCTGGGGGCCCCAACACCAGCTCCAGGGGTCCATCTCCTGAACGGCCGAACCATAGCTCCAGGGGCCTAACCCCTGGGGCCCCAACACCAGCTCCAGGGGCCCAACCCCTGGGGGCCCCAACACCAGCTCTGGGGGCCCAACCCCTCATTGCCCGAACCATAGCTCCAGGGGTCTAACCCCTGGGGCCCCAACACCAGCTCCACGGGCCCAACCCCTGGGAGCCCCAACACCAGCTCCAGGGGCCGAACCCCAGAGCTCCCGAACCATAGCTCTATGCAGGAAATGCTCTGTGCATTACCCTGCGTGACCACAAGTTGTCACTGTTGCTCCAGGAGGTGAAATGCTCTGTGTATTACCCTGTGTGGCTACATGGTGTCACTGTTGCTCTCTGCGGGGAAATGCTCTGTGCATTACCCTATCTGGCCACACGGTGTCAATCTTGCTCGATGCAGCAAAGGCTCTGGGCATTACCCTGCATAGCAACACAGTGTTAATGTTGCTCCATGCGTGAAATGCTCTGGGCATTACTGTGATGGAGTGGGGACTGTCTGTGTGGGGGATGGGAGAGTAGGGGGTGACTTTAGCTCAGGAGCCCCAACACCAGCTCCAGGGGCCCAACCCCTGAGCGCCCGAACCATACCTGCAGGGCCTAACCCCTGGGGGCCCCCACCCGAGCTCCAACGGCCCAACCCCTGAGACCCGAAACCATAGCTCCAGGGGCCTAACTCCTGGGGGCCCCAACCCAAGCCCCAGGAGCCCAACCCCTGGGGGCCCCAACACCAGCTCTAGGGGCCCAAACCCTGACGCCCGAACCATAGCTCCAGGGGCCTAACCCCTGGGGCCCCAACACCAGCTCCAGGGGCCCAACCCCTGGGGGCCCCAACAAAGGCTCCAGGGGCCCAACCCCTCAGCGCCCGAACCATAGCTCCAGGGGTATAACCCCCGTGGGCTCCAACCCGAGCTCCAGGGGCTGAACCCCTGGGGGCCCCAACACCAGCTGAAGGATCCCAACCCCTGAGCGCCAGAACCATAGCTCCAGGGGCCTAACCCCCGGGGCCCCACCACAGCTCCAGGGGCCCAACCCCTGCGGACCCCAACACCAGCTCCAGGAGCCCAACCCATGAGAGCCCGAACCATAGCTCCAGGGGCCTAATCCCTGGGGGCCTCAACACCAGATCCAAGGGCCCAACCCCTGAGTGCCCGAACCATAGCTCCAGGGGCCTGACCCCTGGGGGCCCCCACCCCAGCTCCAAGGTCCCAACCCCTGAGCGCCCGAACCATAGCTGCAGGGGCCCAACCAGTGAGCGCCCGAACCATAGCTCCAGGGGCCTAACGCCTCGGGCCCCAACACCAGCTCCAGGGACCTAATCCCTCGGGGCCCCAACACCAGCTCCAGGGGCCCAACCCCTGAGAGCCCGAACCATATCTCCAGGGGCCTAACCCCTGGGGACCCGAACCCCAGCTCCAGGGGCCCAACCCCTTGGGGCCCCAGCACCAGTCCAGGGGCCAAACCCCTGAGCGCCCGAAGCATAGCTCAAGGGGCCTAAAACCTCGGGGCCCCAACACCAGCTGCAGGGGCCCAACCCCTGAGCGCCCGAACAATACCTCCAGGGGCCTAACCCCTGTGGGCTCCAACACCAACTCCAGGGGTCCAACCCCTGAGCGCACGAACCATAGCTGCAGGGGCCTAACCCCTGGGGGACGCAACCCCAGCTCCAACTGCCCAATCCCTGAGCGCTGGAACCATAGCTCCAGGGGCCTAACCCCTGGGGGCCCCAACCCCAGCCCCAGGAGCCCAAATCCTGGGGGCCCCAACACCAGCTCCAGGGGCCCAACCCCTGAACGACCGAACCATAGCTCCAGGGGCCTAAACCCTGGGGCCCCAACACCAGCTACAGGGGCCCAACCCCTGGGGGCCCCAACACCATCTCCAGGGGCCCAACCCCTCAGCGCCCGAACCATAGCTCCAGGGGTCTAACCCCCGGGGGCTCCAACCCCAGCTCCAGGGGTCCAACCCCTGAGCGCCCGAACCATAGCTCAAGGGGCCTAATCCCTAGGGGCCCCCACCCCAGCTCCAACGGCCCAACCCCTGAGCTCCCGAACCATAGCTCCAGGGGCCTAACCCCTGGGGGCCCCAACCCCAGCACCAAGAGCCCATCCCCTGGGGGCCCCAACACCAGTTCCTCGGGCCCTACCCCTGAGTGCCCGAACCATAGCGCCAGGGGCCTAACCCCTGGGGCCCGAGCACCAGCTCCACGGGCCCAACCCCTGGGAGCCCCAACCCCAGCTCCAGGGGCCCAACCCCAGAGCTCCCGAACCATAGCTCCATGCAGGAAATGCTCTGTGCATTACCGTGCGTGACCACAAGGTGTCACTGTTGCTCCATGCGGGGAAATACTCTGTGCATTACCCTATGTGGCCAAACGGTGTCACTCTTACTCCATGCAGCAAATGCTCTGGGCATTACCCTGCATAGCAACACAGTGTTACTGTTGCTCCATGCGTGAAATGCTCTGGGCATTACTGTGATGGAGTGGGGACTGTCTGTGTGGGGGATGGGAGAGCAGGGGGTGATTTTAGCTCAGGGGCCCCAACACCAGCTCCAGGGACCCAACCCGTGAGCTCCCGAACCATTGCTCCAGGGGCCTAACCCCTGGGGCCCCAACACCAGCTCCAGGGGCCCAACCCCTGGGGGCCCCAACAAAGGCTCCAGGGGCCCAACCCTTCAGCGCCCGAACCATAGCTCCAGGGGTACAACCCCCGTGGGCTCCAACCCGAGCTCCAGGGGCCGAACCCCTGGGGACCCCAACACCAGCTCAAGGATCCCAACCCCTGAGCGCCCGAACCATAGCTCCAAGGGCCGAACCCCTGGGGGCCCCCACCCCAGCTCCAAGGGCCCAACCCATGAGCGCCCGAACCATAGCTCCAGGGGCCCAACCCCTCAGCGCCCGAACCATAGCTCCAGGGGCCTAACCCCTCGGGCCCCAACACCAGCTCCAGGGCCCTAATTCCTTGGGGCCCCAACACCAGCTCCAGAGGCCCAACCCCTGAGACCCCGAACCATATCTCCAGGGGCCTAACAACTGGCGACCCGAACCCCAGCTCCAGGGGCCCAACCCCTGTGGGCCCCAACACCAGCTCCGGGGGCCCAACCCCTGGGGGCCCCAACACCAGCTCCAGAGGCCCAACCCCTGAGAGCCCGAACCATATCTCCAGGGGCCTAACCCCTGGGGGCCCCAACCCCAGCCCAAGGAGCCCAACTCCTGGGGGCCCCAACACCAGCTCCAGGGGCCCAACCCCTGAACGCCCGAACCATAGCTCCAGGGGCCTAACCCCTGGGGCCCCAACACCAGCTCCAGGGGCCCAACCCCTGGGGGCCCCAACACCAGCTCCAGTGGCCCAACCCCTCAGCGCCCGAACCATAGCTCCAGGGGTCTAACCCCCAGGGGCTCCAACCCCAGCTCCAGGGGTCCAACCCCTGAGCGCCCGAACAATACCTCAAGGGGCCTAACCCATAGGGGCCCCAAAACCAGCTCCAACGGCCCAACCCCTGAACTCCCGAACCATAGCTCCAGGGGCCTAACCCCTGGGGGCCCCAGCCCCAGCCCCAGGAGCCCATCCCCTGGGGCCCCAGCACCAGCTCCTCGGGCCCTACCCCTGAGTGCCCAAACCATAGCTCCAGAGGCCTAAGCCCTGGGGGCCCCCACCCCAGCTCCAAAGGCCCAACCCCTGAGCGCCCGAACCATAGCTCCAGGAGCCTAAACCCTGGGGGCCCCAACCCCAGCTCCAGGGGCCCAACCCCTGGGGGCCCCAACACCAGCTCCAGGGCCCTAATCTCTCGGGGCCCCAACACCAGCTCCAGGGGCCCAACCCCTGAGAGCCGGAACCATATCTCCAGGGGCCTAACCCCTGGGGACCCGAACCCCAGCTCCAGGGGCCCAACCCCTGGGGGCCCCAACATCAGCTCCAGGGGCCCAACCCCTGGGGGCACCAACACCAGCTCGAGGGCCCCATCCCCTGAACGCCCGAACCATAGCTCCAGGGGCCTAACCCCTGGGGCCCCAAGACCAGCTCCAGGGGCCTAGCCCCTGGGGGCCCCAACACCAGTCCAGGGCCCATACCCCTGAGCGCCCGAAGCATAGCTCAAGGGGCCTAAAACCTCGGGGCCCCAACACCAGCTCCAGGGGCCCAACCCCTGAGCGCCCGAACAATACCTCCAGGGGCCTAACCCCTGTGGGCCCCAACACTAACTCCAACCCCTGAGCGCACGAACCATAGCTGCAGGGGCCTAACCCCTGGGGGACCCAACCCCAGCTCCATCTGCCCAACCCCTGAGCGCTGGAACGATAGCTCCAGGGGCCTAACCCCTGGGGGCCCCAACCCCAGCCCCAGGAGCCCAAATCCTGGGCGACCCAACACTAGCTCCAGGGGCCCAACCCCTGAACTCCCGAACCATAGCTCCAGGGGCCTAACCCCTGGGGCCCCAACTCCAGCTCCAGGGGCCCAACCCCTGGGGGCCCCAACACCAGCTCCAGGGGCCCAATCCCGCAGCGCCCGAGCCATAGCTCCAGGGGTCTAACCCCCGGGGGCTCCAACCCCAGCTCCAGGGGTCCAACCCCTGAGCGCCCGAACCATAGCTCAAGGGGCCTAACCCCTAGGGGCCCCCACCCCAGCTCCAACGGCCCAACCCCTGAGCTCCCGAACCATAGCTCCAGGGGCCTAACCCCTGGGGGCCCCAACCCCAGCACCAAGAGCCAATCCCCTGGGGGCCCCAACACCAGCTCCTCGGGCCCTACCCCTGAGTGCCCTAACCATAGCTCCAGGGGCCTAACCACTGGGGGCCCCACCCCAGCTCCAAGGGCCCAACCCCTGAGCGCCCGAACCATAGCGCCAGGGGCCTAACCCCTGGGGCCCGAACACCAGCTCCACGGGCCTAACCCCTGGGAGCCCCCACCCCAGCTCCAAGGGCCAAACCCCTGGGAGCCTCAACACCAGCTCGAGGGGCCCAACCCCAGAGCTCCCGAACCATAGCTCCATGCAGGAAATGCTCTGTGCATTACCCTGCGTGACCACAAGGTGTCACTGTTGCTCCATGAGGGAAAATGCTCTGTGCATTACCCTATCTGGCCACACGGTGTCACTCTTGCTCCATGCAGCAAATGCTCTGGGCATTACCCTCCATAGCAACACAGTGTTACTGTTGCTCCATGCGTGAAATGCTCTGGGCATTACTGTGATGGAGTGGGGACTGTCAGTGTGGGGGATGGGAGAGCAGGGGGTGATTTTAGCTCAGGGGCCCGAACGCCAGATCCAGGGGCCCAACCCCTGAGCGCCCGAACCATAGCTCCAGGGGCCTAACCCCTGGGGGCCCCAACCACAGCTCCAGGGGCCCAAACCCTGGGGGCCCCTCCACCAGCTCCAGGGGCCCACCCCCTGAGCGCCCGAACTATAGCTCCAGGGGCCTAATCCCTGGGGCTCCAACACCAGCTCCAGGGGCCAAACCCCTGGGGGCTCCAATACCAGCTCCAGGGTCCCAACCCCTGAGCGCCCGAACAATACCTCCAGGGGCCAAACCCCTGGGGGCCCCAACACCAGCTCCTTGGGCCCTACCCCTGAGTGCCCGAACCATAGCTCCAGGGGCCTAACCACTGGGGACCCCACCCCAGCTCCAAGGGCCCAACCCCTGAGCGCCTGAACCATAGCGCCAGCGGCCTAACCGCTGGGGCTCCAACACCAGCTCCACGGGCCCAACCCCTGAGAGCCCCAACACCAGCTCCAGGGGCCCAACCCCTGAGAGCCCGAACCATAGCTCCAGGGGCCCAACCCCTGACAGCCCCAACACCAGCTCCAGGGGCCCAATCCCTGAGAGCCTGAACCATAGCGCGAGGGGCCTAACCCCTGGGGCCCCAACACCAGCTTCAGGGGCACAGCCCCTGGGGGCCCGAACACCAGTCCAGGGGCCCAACCCCTGAGAGCCCGAAGTAGAGCTCAAGGGGCCAAACCCCTCGGGGCCCCAAAACCAGCTATAGGAGCCCAACCCCTGAGCACTCGAAACATAGCTACAGGGGCCTAACCCCTGAGGGCCCCCACCCCAGCTCCAAGGGCCCAAAACCTGAGCACCCGAACCATAGCTCCAAGGGCCTAACTCCTAGGGCCCCAACACCAGCGCCAGGGGCCCAACCCCTGGAGGTCCCAACACCAGCTCCAGGGGCCCAACCCCTGAACGACCGAACCATAGCTCCAGAGGCCCAACCCCTGAGTGCCCGAAGCATAGCTCGAGGGGCCTAAAACCTCAGGGCCCCAACACCAGCTCCAGGAGCCCAACCCCTGAGCGCCCGAACAATACCTCCAGGGGCCAAACCCCTGTGGGCCCCAACACCAGCTCTAGGGGTCCAACTCCTGAGCGCCCGAACCATAACTGCAGGGCCTAACCGCTGGGGGACCACACCCCAGCTCCAACGGCCCAACCCCTGAGCACCGGAACCATAGCTCCAGGGGCCCAACCCCTGAGCCCCCGAACCATAGCTCCAGGGGCTTAACCCCTGGGTGCCCCCACCCCAGCTCCAGGGGCCCAACCCCTGGGGACCTCGACCCCAGCTACAGGGGCCCAACCCCTGAGCGCCTGTACCACAGCTCCAGGGGCCTAACCCCTGGGGGCCCCAACACCAGCTCCAGGGGCCCAACCCCTGAGCACCCGAACATAGCTCCAGGGGCCTAACCCCTGGGGCCCCAACACCAGCTCCAGGAGCCCAACCCCTGGGGGCCCCAACACCAGCTCCAAGGGCCCAACCCCAGAGCGCCCTAACCATAGCTCCCGGGGCCCAACCCCTGGGAGCCACAAGACCAGCTCCAGGGGCCCAACCCCTCAGCGCCCGAACCATAGTTCAAAGGGCCTAATCCCTGGGGCCCCAACACCAGTTCCAGGGGCCCAACCCCTGGGGGCCCGAACACCAGCTCCAGGGTCTGAACCCCTGAGCGCCCGAACAATACCTCCAGGGGCCCAACCCCTGGGAGCCCCAACACCAGCCCCTCGGGCCCTACCCCTGAGTGCCCGAACCATAGCTCCAGGGGCCTAACCACTGGGGGCCCCCACCCCAACTCCAAGGGCCCAACCCCTGAGCGCCCGAACCATAGCGCCAGGGGCCTAACCCCTGGGGCCCCAACACCAGCTCCACGGGCCCAACCCCTGGGAGTCCCAACACCAGCTCCAGGGACCCAACCCCAGAGCTCCCGAACCATAGCTCCATGCAGGAAATGCTCTGTGCATTACGCTGCGTGACCAAAAGGTGTCACTATTGCTCCATGCGTGGAAATGCTCTGTGTATTACCCTATTTGGCCACACGGTGACACTCTTGCTCCATGCAGCAAATGCTCTGGGCATTACCCTGCATAGCCACACAGTGTTACAGTTGCTCCATGCGTGAAATGCTCTGGGAATTCCTGTGATGGAGTGGGGACTGTCGGTGTGGGGGATGGGAGAGCAGGGGGTGACTTTAGCTCAGTGGCCCCAACACCAGCTCCAGGGGCCCAACCCCTGAGCGCCCGAAACATAGCTCCAGGGGCCTAACCCCTGGGGGCCACAACACCAGCTCCAAGGGCCCAACGCCTGAGCACCCGAACAATACATCCAGGGGCCTAACCCCTGGGGGACCCAACACCAGCTCCAGGGGCCCAACCCCTGGGGCCCTCGACCCCAGCTCCAGGGTCCCAACCCCTGAGCGCCCGAACCATAGCCCCAGGGGCCCAACCCCTCAGCGCCCGAACCATAGCTCCAGGGGTCTAACCCCCGGGGGCTCCAACCCCAGCTCCAGGGGTCCAACCCCTGAGCGCCCGAACCATAGCTCAAGGGGCCTAACAACTAGGGGCCCCCACCCCAGCTCCAACGGCCCAACCCCTGAGCTCCCGAACCATAGCTCCCGGGGCCTAACCCCTGGGGGCCCCAACCCCAGCACCAAGAGCCCATCCCCTGGGGGCCCCAACACCAGCTCCTCGGGCCCTACCCCTGAGTGCCCGAACCATAGCTCCAGGGGCCTAACCACTGGGGGCCCCACCCCAGCTCCAAGGGCCCAACCCCTGAGCGCCCGAACCATAGCGCCAGGGGCCTAACCCCTGGGGCCCGAACACCAGCTCCACGGGCCCAACCCCTGGGAGCCCCAACACCAGCTCCAGGGGCCCAACCCCAGAGCTCCCGAACCATAGCCCCATGCAGGAAATGCTCTGTGCATTACTGTGCGTGACCACACGGTGTCACTGTTGCTAAATGCGGGGAAATACTCTGTGTATTACCCTGTGTGGCTACATGGTGTCACTGTTGCTCCATGCGGGGAAATGCTCTGTGCATTACCCTATGTGGCCACACGGTGTCACTCTTGATCCATGCAGCAAATGCTCTGGGAATTACCCTGCATAGCAACACAGTGTTACTGTTGCTCTATGTGTGAAATGCTCTGGTCATTCCTGTGATGGAGTGGGGACTGTCTGTGTGGGGGATGGGAGAGCAGGGGGTGATTTTAGCTCAGGGGGCCCCAACACCAGCTCCAGAGGCCCAACCCCTGAGCGCCCGAACCATAGCTCCAAGGGCCTAACCCCTGGGGGCCCCAACCCAAGCCACAGGAGCCCAACCCCTGGGGGCTCCAACACCAGCTCTAGGGGCCCAACCCCTGAGCGCCCGAACCATTGCTCCAGGGGCCTAACCCCTGGGGCCCTAACACCAGCTCCAGGGGCCCAACCCCTGGGGGCCCCAACAAAGGCTCCAGGGGCCCAACCCCTCAGCGCCCGAACCATAGCTCCAGGAGTATAACCCCCGTGGGCTCGAACCCGAGCTCCAGGGGCCGAACCCCTGGGAGCCCCAACACCAGCTCCAGGGGCCCAACCCCAGAGCTCCCGAACCATAGCTCCATGCAGGAAATGCTCTGTGCATTACTGTGCGTGACCACACGGTGTCACTGTTGCTCCATGCGGGGAAATACTCTGTGTATTACCCTGTGTGGCTACATGGTGTCACTGTTGCTCCATGCGGGGAAATGCTCTGTGCATTACCCTATGTGGCCACACGGTGCCACTCTTGCTCCATGCAGCAAATGCTCTGGGCATTACCCTGCATAGCAACACAGTGTTACTGTTGCTCTATGCGTGAAATGCTCTGGGCATTACTGTGATGGAGTGGGGACTGTCTGTGTGGGGGATGGGAGAGGAGGGGGTGATTTTAGCTCAGGGGCCCCAACACCAGCTCCAGGGGCCCAACCCCTGGGGGCCCCAACACCAGCTCCAGAGGCCCAGCCCCTCAGCGCCCGAACCATAGCTCCAGGGTTCTAACCCCCAGGGGCTCCAACCCCAGCTCCAGGGGTCCAACCCCTGAGCGCCCGAACCATACCTCCAGGGGCCTAACCCATAGGGGCCCCCACCCCAGCTCCAAGGGCCAAACCCCTGGGAGCCTCAACACCAGCTCGAGGGGCCCAACCCCAGAGCTCCCGAACCATAGCTCCATGCAGGAAATGCTCTGTGCATTACCCTGCGTGACCACAAGGTGTCACTGTTGCTCCATGCGGGGAAATGCTCTGTGCCTTACCCTATCTGGCCACACGGTGTCACTCTTGCTCCATGCAGCAAATGCTCTGGGCATTACCCTCCATAGCAACACAGTGTTACTGTTGCTCCATGCGTGAAATGCTCTGGGCATTACTGTGATGGAGTGGGGACTGTCAGTGTGGGGGATGGGAGAGCAGGGGGTGATTTTAGCTCAGGGGCCCCAACGCCAGATCCAGGGGCCCAACCCCTGAGCGCCCGAACCATAGCTCCAGGGGCCTAACCCCTGGGGGCCCCAACCACAGCTCCAGGGGCCCAAACCCTGGGGGCCCCTCCACCAGCTCCAGGGGCCCACCCCCTGAGCGCCCGAACTATAGCTCCAGGGGCCTAATCCCTGGGGCTCCAACACCAGCTCCAGGGGCCAAACCCCTGGGGGCTCCAATACCAGCTCCAGGGTCCCAACCCCTGAGCGCCCGAACAATACCTCCAGGGGCCAAACCCCTGGGGGCCCCAACACCAGCTCCTTGGGCCCTACCCCTGAGTGCCCGAACCATAGCTCCAGGGGCCTAACCACTGGGGACCCCACCCCAGCTCCAAGGGCCCAACCCCTGAGCGCCTGAACCATAGCGCCAGCGGCCTAACCGCTGGGGCTCCAACACCAGCTCCACGGGCCCAACCCCTGAGAGCCCCAACACCAGCTCCAGGGGCCCAACCCCTGAGAGCCCGAACCATAGCTCCAGGGGCCCAACCCCTGACAGCCCCAACACCAGCTCCAGGGGCCCAATCCCTGAGAGCCTGAACCATAGCGCGAGGGGCCTAACCCCTGGGGCCCCAACACCAGCTTCAGGGGCACAGCCCCTGGGGGCCCGAACACCAGTCCAGGGGCCCAACCCCTGAGAGCCCGAAGTAGAGCTCGAGGGGCCAAACCCCTCGGGGCCCCAAAACCAGCTATAGGAGCCCAACCCCTGAGCACTCGAAACATAGCTACAGGGGCCTAACCCCTGAGGGCCCCCACCCCAGCTCCAAGGGCCCAAAACCTGAGCACCCGAACCATAGCTCCAAGGGCCTAACTCCTAGGGCCCCAACACCAGCGCCAGGGGCCCAACCCCTGGAGGCCCCAACACCAGCTCCAGGGGCCCAACCCCTGAACGACCGAACCATAGCTCCAGAGGCCCAACCCCTGAGTGCCCGAAGCATAGCTCGAGGGGCCTAAAACCTCAGGGCCCCAACACCAGCTCCAGGAGCCCAACCCCTGAGCGCCCGAACAATACCTCCAGGGGCCAAACCCCTGTGGGCCCCAACACCAGCTCTAGGGGTCCAACTCCTGAGCGCCCGAACCATAACTGCAGGGCCTAACCGCTGGGGGACCACACCCCAGCTCCAACGGCCCAACCCCTGAGCACCGGAACCATAGCTCCAGGGGCCCAACCCCTGAGCCCCCGAACCATAGCTCCAGGGGCTTAACCCCTGGGTGCCCCCACCCCAGCTCCAGGGGCCCAACCCCTGGGGACCTCGACCCCAGCTACAGGGGCCCAACCCCTGAGCGCCTGTACCACAGCTCCAGGGGCCTAACCCCTGGGGGCCCCAACACCAGCTCCAGGGGCCCAACCCCTGAGCACCCGAACATAGCTCCAGGGGCCTAACCCCTGGGGCCCCAACACCAGCTCCAGGAGCCCAACCCCTGGGGGCCCCAACACCAGCTCCAGGGGCCCAACCCCAGAGCGCCCTAACCATAGCTCCCGGGGCCCAACCCCTGGGAGCCACAAGACCAGCTCCAGGGGCCCAACCCCTCAGCGCCCGAACCATAGCTCAAAGGGCCTAATCCCTGGGGCCCCAACACCAGTTCCAGGGGCCCAACCCCTGGGGGCCCCAACACCAGCTCCAGGGTTGCAACCCCTGAGCGCCAGAACGATAGCCCCAGAGGTCTAACCCCTGGGGGCCCCAACACCAGCTCCAGGGGCCCAACCCCTGAGCGCTCAAACAATACCTCCAGGGGCCTAACCCATGGGGGCCCCAACACCAGCTCCAGGGGCCCAACCCCTGAGCACTCGAACCATAGCTACAGGGGCCTAACCACTGGGGCCTCCACCCGAGCTCCAAGGGCTCAAAACCTGAGTGCCCGAACCATAGCTCCAGGGGCCTAACTCCTGGGGCCCCAACACCAGCGCCAGGGGCCCAACCCCTGAACGCCCGAACCATAGCTCCAGGCGCCTAACCCCTGGGGCCCCAAGACCAGCTCCAGGGGCCCAGTCCCTGGGGGCCCCAACACCAGTCCAGGGGCCCAACCCCTGAGCGCCCGAAGCATAGCTCGAGGGGCCTAAAACCTCGGGGCCCAAACACCAGCTACAGGTGCCCAATCCCTGAGCGCCCGAGCAATACCTCCACGGGCCCAACCCCTGTGGGCCCCAACACCAGCTCCAGGGGTCCAACCCCTGAGCGCCCGAACCTTGGCTGCAGGGGCCTAACCGCTGGGGGACCCCACCCCAGCTCCAACGGCCCAACCCCTGAGCATAGCAACCATAGCTCCAGGGGCCTAACCCCTGGGGGCCCCAACCCCAGCCCCAGGAGCCCAACCCCTGGGGGCCCCAACACCAGCTCCAGGGGCCCAACCCCTGAGCGCCCGAAGCATAGCTCGAGGGGCCTAAAACCTCGGGGCCCAAACACCAGCTACAGGTGCCCAACCCCTGAGCGCCCGAACCATAGCTCCAGGGGCCTAACCCCTGGGGCCCCAACACCAGCTCCAGGGGCCCAACCCCTGGGGGCCCCAACACCACCTCCAGGGGCCCAACCCCTCAGCGCCCGAACCATAGCTCCAGGGGCCTAACCCCCGGGGGCCCCAACCCCAGGTCCAGAGGCCAAACCCCTGGAGCCCTCGACCCTAGCTCCAGGGGCCCAACCCCTAAGCGCCCGTACCACAGCTCCAGTGGCCTTACCCCTGGGGGCCCAAACCCCAGCTCCAGCGGCCCAAACCCTGGGGGCCCCAAAACCAGCTCCAGGGGCCCAACCCATGGGGGCCCCAACACCAGCTCCAGGGGCCCAACCCCAGAGCGCCCTAACCATAGCTCCAGGGTCCCAACCCCTGGGGGCCCCAACACCAGCTCCAGGGGCCCAACCCCTCAGCGCCAGAACCATAGCTCCAGGGGCCTAATCCCTGGGGGCCCAACACCAGCTCCAAGGGCCCAACCCCTGAGCGCCCGAACAGTACCTCCAGGGGCCTGACCCCTGGGGGCCCCAACACAAGCTCCTCGGGCCATATCCCTGAGTGCCCGAACCATAGCTCCAGGGGCCTAACCCCTGGGGGCCCCCACCCCAGCTCCAAGGGCCCAACCCCTGAGCGCCCGAACCATAGCGCCAGGGGCCTAACCTCTGGGGCCCCAAAACCAGCTCCACGGGCCCAACCCCTGGGAGCCCCAACACCAGCTCCAGAGGCCCAGGCCCAGAGCTCCCCAACCATAGCTCCATGCAGGAAATGCTCTGTGCATTACACTGCATGACCACAATGTGTCACTGTTGCTCCATGCGGGGAAATGCTCTGTGTATTACCCTGTATGGCTACATGGTGTCACTGTTGCTCCATGCGTGAAATGCTCTGGGCATTACTGTGATGGAGTGGGGACTGTCTGTGTGGGGGAAGGGAGAGCAGGGGGTGACTTTAGTTCAGGGGCCCCAACACCAGCTCCAGGGGCCCAACCCCTGGGGGCCCCAACAACAGCTCCAGGGGCCCAACCCCTCAGCGCCCGAACCATAGCTCCAGGGGTCTAACCACTGGGGGCCCCAAAACCAGCTCCAGGGGCCCAACTCCTCAGCGCCCGAACCATCGCTCCAGGGGCCCAACCCCTGAGCGCCCGAACCATAGCTCCAGGGGCCTAACCCCTGGGGCCCCAACACTAGCTCCAGGGGTCCAACCCCTGGGGGCCCTAACACCAGCTCCAGGGGCCCAACCCTTGAGCGCCCGAACGATACCTCCAGGGGCCTAATCCATGGGGGCCCCAACACCAGCTACAGGGGCCCAACCCCTGAGCGCCCGAACCATAGCTACAGGGGCCTAAGCCCTGGGGGCCCCCACCCCAGCTCCAGGGGCCCAATCCCTGGGGCCCTCGACCCCAGCTCCAGGGGCCCAACCCGTGAGGGCCCGTACCACAGCTCCAGGGGCCTAACCCCTGGGGGCCTAAACCCCAGCTCCAGCGGCCCAAACCCTGGGGGCCCCAACACCAGCTCCAGAGGCCCAACCCCTGAGCGCCCGAACCATAGCTCCAGGGGCCTAACCCCTGGGGCCCCAACACCAGCTCCAGGAACCCAACCCCTGGGGGCTCCAACACCAGCTCCAGGGGCCAAACCCCAGTGCGCCCGAAGCATAGCTCGAGGGGCCAAACCCCTCGGGGCCCCAACACCAGCTATAGGGGCCCAACCCCTGAGCGCCCGAACAATAACTCCAAGGGCCTAATCCCTGTGGGCCCCTACACCAGCTCCACGGGTCCAACCCCTGAGCGCCCGAACCATAGCTGCAGGGTCGTAACCCCTGGGGGCCCCCACCCCAGCTCCAACGGCCCAACCCCTGATCGCCGAAACCATAGGTCCAGGGGCTAACCCCTGGGGGCCCCAACCCCAGCTCCAGGAGCCCAACCCCTGGGGGCACCAACACCAGCTCCAGGGGCCCAACCCCTGAGCGCCCGAACCATAGCTCCAGGGGCCTAACCCCTGGGGCCCCAACACCAGCTCCAGGGGCCCAAGCCCTGGGGGCCACAACAAAGGCTCTAGGGGCCCAACCCCTCAGCGCCCGAACCATAGCCCCAGGGGTATAACCCCCGTGAGCTCCAACCCGAGCTCCAGGGGCCGAACCCCTGGGGGCCCCAACACCAGCTCAAGGATCCCAACCCCTGAGCGACCGAACCATACCTCCAAGGGCCTAACCCACGGGGCCCCAACCACAGCTCCAGGGACCCAACCCCTGCGGACCCCAACACCAGCTCCAGGAGCAAAACCCCTGAGAGCCCGAACCATAGGTCCAGGGGCCTAATCCCTGGGAGCCTCAACACCAGCTCCAAGGGCCCAACCCCTGAGCGCCCTAACCATAGCTCCAGGGGCCCAACCCCTGAGCGCCCGAACCATAGCTCCAAGGGCCTAACCCCTCGGGCCCTAACACCAGCTCCAGGGCCCTAACCCCTCGGGGCCCCAACACCAGCTCCAGGGGCCCAACCCCTGAGAGCCCGAACCATATCTCCAGGGGCCTAAACCCTGGGGACCCGAACCCCAGCTCCAGGGGCCCAACCCCTGGGGGCCCCACCACCAGCTCCAGGGGCCCAACCCCTGAGCGCCCGAACCATATCTCCAGGGGCTTAAACCCCGGGGGCCCCAACCCCAGCTCCAGAGGCCCAACCCCTGGGGGCCCCAACACCAGCTTCAGGGTTGCAACACCTGAGCGCCCGAACCATAGCTCCAGGGGCCTAACCCCTGGGGCCAAAACACCAGCTCCAGGGGTCCAACCCCTGGGCGCCCTAACACCAGCTTCAGGGGCCCAACCCCTGAGCGCTCGAACAATACCTCCAGGGGCCTAACCCCTGGGGGCCCCAACACCAGCTCCAGGGTCCCAACCCCTGAGTACTCGAACCATAGCTACAGGGGCCTAACCCCTGGGGGCCTCAACACCAGCTCCAGGGGCCCAACCCCTGAGCGCCCAAACGATACCTCCAGGGGCCTAACCCCTGGGGGCCCCAACACCAGCTCCAGGGGCCCAACCCCTGGGGCCCTCGACCTCAGCTCCAGGGGCCCAACCCCTAAGCGCCCGTACCACAGCTCCAGTGGACTTACCCCTGGGGGCCCAAACCCCAGCTCCAGCGGCCCAACCCCTGGGGGCCCCAAAACCAGCTCCAGGGGCCCAACCCATGGGGGCCCCAACACCAGCTCCAGGGGCCCAACCCCAGTGCGCCCTAACCATAGCTCCAGGGGCCTAATCCCTGGGAGCCCAACACCAGCTCCAAAGGCCCAACCCCTGAGCGCCCGAACAGTACCTCCAGGGGCCTGACCCCTGGGGGCCCCAACACCAGCTCCTCGGGCCATATCCCTGAGTGCCCAAACCATAGCTCCAGGGCCCTAACCACTGGGGGCCCCCACCCCAGCTTCAAGGGCCCAACCCCTGAGCGCCCGAAGCATAGCGCCAGGGGCCTAACCCCTGGGGGCCTAAACCCCAGCTCCAGCGGCCCAAACCCTGGGGGCCCCAACACCAGCTCCAGAGGCCCAACCCCTGAGCGCCCGAACCATAGCTCCAGGGGCCTAACCCCTGGGGCCCCAACACCAGCTCCAGGAGCCCAACCCCTGGGGGCCCCAACACCAGCTCCAGGGGCCAAACCCCAGAGCGCCCGAAGCATAGCTCGAGGGGCCAAACCCCTCGGGGCCCCAACACCAGCTATAGGGGCCCAACCCCTGAGCGCCCGAACAATACCTCCAAGGGCCTAACCCCTGTGGGCCCCTACACCAGCTCCAGGGGTCCAACCCCTGAGCGCCCGAACCATAGCTGCAGGGGCGTAACCCCTGGGGGCCCCCACCCCAGCTCCAACGGCCCAACCCCTGGGGGCCCCACCACCAGCTCCAGGGGCCCAACCCCTGAGCGCCCGAGCCATAGCTCCAGGGGCCTAACCCCTGGGGCCCCAAAACCAGTTCCAGGGGCCCAACCCCTGGGGGCCCCAACAAAGGCTCCAGGGTCCCAACCCCTGAGCGCCCGAACCATAGTTCCAGGGGCCTAACCCCCGGGGGCCCCAACCACAGCTCCAGGGGCCCAACCCCTGCGGACCCCAACACCAGCTCCAGTAGCCCAACCCCTGAGCGCCCGAACCATAGCTCCAGGGGCCTAATCCCTGCGGGCCTCAACACCAGCTCCAAGGGCCCAACCCCTGAGCGCCCGAACAATAGCTCCAGGGGCCTAACCCGTGGGGGCCCCAAAACCAGCTCCAGGGTCCCAACCCCTTAGCACTCGAACCATAGCTACATGGGTCTAACCCCTGGGGGCCCCCACCCCAGCTCCAAGGGCCCAAAACCTGAGCGCCCGAACCATAGCTCCAGGGGCCTAACTCCTGGGGCTCCAACACCAGCGCCAGGGGCCCAAACCCTGGGGGCTCCAAGACCAGCTCCAGGGGCCCAGCCCCTGGGGGCCCCAACACCAGTCCAGGGGCCCAACCCCTGAGCGCCAGAAGCATAGCTCAAGGGGCCTAACCCCTGGGGCCCCCACCCCAGCTCCATCGTCCCAACCCCTGGGGGACCCAACACCAGCTCCAGGGGCCCAACCCTGGGGGACCCAACACCAGCTCCAGGGTACCAATCCCTGAGCGCCCGAACCATAGCTCCAGGGGCCTAACCCCTAGGGGCCCCAACCCCAGCTCCTGGGGCCCAACCCCTG
This sequence comes from Gopherus flavomarginatus, assembly GCF_025201925.1. Classification (NCBI taxonomy): domain Eukaryota; kingdom Metazoa; phylum Chordata; order Testudines; family Testudinidae; genus Gopherus; species Gopherus flavomarginatus. The sequence goes on from NC_066636.1 coordinate 10,845,966, forward strand.
GGGGCCCCAAAACCAGCTCCAAGGGCCCAACCCCTGAGCGCCCGAACCATAGCTCCAGGGGCCTAACCCCTGGGGCACCAAGACCAGCTCCATTGGCCCAGCCCCTGGGGGCCCCAACACCAGGTCCAGGGGCCCAACCCCTGAGCGCCCGAACAATACCTCCAGGGGCCTAACCCCTGTGGGCCCCAACACCAGCTCCAGAGGTCCAACCCCTGAGCGCCAAAACCATAGCTGCAGGGGCCTAACCGCTGGGGGACCCCACCCCAGCTCCAACGGCCCAACCCCTGAGCGCCGAAACCATAGCTCCAGGGGCCTAACCCATGGGGGCCCCAACCCCAGCTCCAGGGGCAGAACCCTTGGGGCCCTCGACCCCAGTTCCAGGGGCCCAACCCCTGAGCACCCGAACTATAGCTCCAGGGGCCAAACCCCTGAGCGCCCGAACCATAGCTGCAGGGGCCTAACCCCTGGGGGCCCCCACCCCAGCTCCAACGGCCCAACCACTGAGCGCCCGAACCATAGCTCCAGGGGCCTAACCCCTGGGGACCCCAACCCCAGCTCCAGGGGCCCAACCCCTGGGCGCCCCAACACCAGCTCTAGGGTTGCAACCCCTGAGCGCCCGAACCATAGCTCCAGGGGCCTAACCCCTGGGGGCTCGAACACCAGCTCCAGAGACACAACCCCTGAGCACTCGAACCATAGCTACAGGGGCCTAACCCCTGGGGGCCCCCACCCCAGCTCCAAAGGCCCAAAACCTGAGTGCCCGAACCATAGTTCCAGGGGCCTAACTCCTCGGGTCCCAACACCAGCGCCAGGGGCCCAATCCCTGGGGGCCCCAACACCAGCTCCAGGGAAACAACCCCTGAACGCCCGAACCATAGCTCCAGGGGCCTAACCCCTGGGGCCTCAAGACCAGCTCGAGGGGCCCAGCCCCTGGGGGCCCCAACACCAGTCGAGGGGCCCAACCCCTGAGCGCCCAAAGCATAGCTCGAGGGGCCTAAAACCTCGGGGTCCCAACACCAGGTCCAGGGGCCCAACTCCTGAGCGCCCGAACAATACCTCCAGGGACCTAACCCCTGTGGGCCCCAACACCAGCTCCAGGGGTCCAAAACCTGAGCGCCCGAACCATAGCTGCAGGGGCCTAACCCCTGGGGGACCCCACCCCAGCTCCAACGGCGCAACCCCTGAGCGCCGGAACCCAACCCCTGGGGGCCCCAACACCAGCTCCAGGGGCCCAACCCCTGAGCGCCGAACCATAGCTCCAGGGGCCTAACCCCTGGGGCCCCAACACCAGCTCCAGGGTCCCAACCCCTGGGGGCCCTAACAAAGGCTCCAGGGGCCCAACCCCTTAGCGCGTGAACCAAAGCTCCAGGGGTCTAACCCCCGGGGGCTCCAACCCCAGCTCCAGGGGTCCAACCCCTGAGCGCCCGAACCATAGCTGCAGGGGCCTAACCCCTGGGGGCCCCCACCCCAGCTACAACGGCCCAACCCCTGAGCCCCGGAACCATAGCTCCAGGGGCCTAACCCCTGGGGGCCCCAACCCCAGCTCCAGGGGCCTAACCCCTGTGGCCCCAACACCAGCTCCAGGGGCCCAACCCCTGGGGGCCCCAACAAAGGCTCCAGGGGCCCAACCCCTGAGCGCCCGAACCATACCTCCGGGGGCCTAACCCCCGGGGGCCCCAACCACAGCTGCAGGGGCCCAACCCCTGCGGACCCCAACACCAGCTGCAGGATCCCAAACCTTGAGCGCCCGAACCATCGCTCCAGGGGCCCAACCCCTGAGCGCCTGAACCATAGCTCCAGGGGCCTAATCCCTGGGGCCCCAACACCAGCTCCAGGGGCCCAACCCCTGGGGGCCCCAACACCAGCTCCAGGATCCCAACCCCTGAGCGTCCGAACCATAGCTCCAGGGGCCTATCGCCTGGGGGCCCCAATACCAGCTCCAGGGGCCCAACCTCTGAGCGCTCGAACAATACCTCCAGGGGCCTAACCCCTGGGCGCCCCAACACCAGCTCCAGGGGCCCAACCCGTGACCGCTCGAACCATAGGTAAAGGGGCCTGACCCCTGGGGGCCCCCACCCCAGCTCCAAGGGCCCAAAACCTGAGCGCCCGAAGCATAGCTCCAGGGGCCTAACCCCTGGGGCCCCAACACCAGCGCCAGGGGCCCAACCCCTGGGGGCCCCAAAACCAGCTCCAGGGGCCCAACCCCTGAGCGCCCGAACCATAGCTCCAGGGGCCTAAACCCTGGGGACCCGAAAACCAGCTCCAGGGGTCCAACCTCTGAGCGCCCGTACCATAGCTGCAGGGGCCTAACCCCTGGAGGCCCCCACCCCAGCTCCAACGGCCCAACCCCTGAGCGCCGGAACCATAGCTCCAGGGGCCTAACCCCTGGGGGCCCCAACCCCAGCTCCAGGGGCCTAACCCCCGGGGGCCCCAACCACAGCTGCAGGGGCCCAACCCCTGCGGACCCCAACACCAGCTGCAGGATCCCAAACCTTGAGCGCCCGAACCATCGCTCCAGGGGCCCAACCCCTGAGCGCCTGAACCATAGCTCCAGGGGCCTAATCCCTGGGGCCCCAACACCAGCTCCAGGGGCCCAACCCCTGGGGGCCCCAACACCAGCTCCAGGGTCCCAACCCCTGAGCGTCCGAACCATAGCTCCAGGGGCCTATCGCCTGGGGGCCCCAATACCAGCTCCAGGGGCCCAACCTCTGAGCGCTCGAACAATACCTCCAGGGGCCTAACCCCTGGGCGCCCCAACACCAGCTCCAGGGGCCCAACCCGTGACCGCTCGAACCATAGGTAAAGGGGCCTGACCCCTGGGGGCCCCCACCCCAGCTCCAAGGGCCCAAAACCTGAGCGCCCGAAGCATAGCTCCAGGGGCCTAACCCCTGGGGCCCCAACACCAGCGCCAGGGGCCCAACCCCTGGGGGCCCCAAAACCAGCTCCAGGGGCCCAACCCCTGAGCGCCCGAACCATAGCTCCAGGGGCCTAAACCCTGGGGACCCGAAAACCAGCTCCAGGGGTCCAACCTCTGAGCGCCCGTACCATAGCTGCAGGGGCCTAACCCCTGGAGGCCCCCACCCCAGCTCCAAAGGCCCAACCCCTGAGCGCCGGAACCATAGCTCCAGGGGCCTAACCCCTGGGGGCCCCAACCCCAGCCCCAGGAGCACAACCCCTGGGGGTCCCAACACCAGCTCCAGGGGCCCAACCCCTGAGCGCCCGAATCATAGCTCCAGGGGCCTAACCCTTGGGGCCGCAACACCAGCTCCAGGGGCCCAACCCCTGGGGGCCCCAACAAAGGCTCCAGGGGCCCAAACCCTCAGCGCCCGAACCATAGCTCCAGGGGTCTAACCCCCGTGGGCTCCAACACGAGCTCCAGGAGCCGAACCCCTGGGGGCCAAAAAACAGCTCAAGGGTCCCAACCCCTGAGCGCCCGAAGCATAGCTCCAGAGGCCTAACCCCCGGGGGCCCCAACCACAGCTCCAGGGGCCGAACCCCTGCGGACCCCAACACCAGCTCCAGGACCCAACCCCTGAGCGCCCGAACCACAGCTCCAGCGGCCTAACCCCTGGGGGCCCCCACCCCAGCTCCAAGGTCCCAACCCCTGAGCGCCCGAACCACAGCTCCAGGGGCCTAATCCCTCGGGCCCCAAAACCAGTTCCAGAGCCCTAACCCCTCGGGGCCCCAACACCAGCTCCAGGGGCCCAACCCCTGAGAGCCCAAACCATATCTCCAGGGGGCGAACCCCTGGGGACCCGAACCCCAGCTCCAGGGGCCCAACCCCTGGGGGCCCCAACACCAGGTCCAGGGGCCCAACCCCTGAGCGCCCGAACCATAGCTCCAGGGGCCTAACCCCCGGGGGCCCCAACCCCAGCTCCAGGGGCCCAACCCCTGGAGGCCCCAACACCAGCTCCAGGGTTGCAACCCCTGAGCGCCAGAACGATAGCCCCAGAGGTCTAACCCCTGGGGGCCCCAACACCAGCTCCAGGGGCCCAACCCCTGAGCGCTCGAACAATACCTCCAGAGGCCTAACCCCTGGGGGCCCCAACACCAGCTCCAGGATCCCAACCCCTGAGCACTCGAACCATAGCTACAGGGGCCTAACCCCTGGGGGCCCCCACCCCAGCTCCAAGGGCCCAAAACCTTAGCGCCCGAACCATAGCTCCAGGGGCCTAACTCCTGGGGCCCCAACACCAGCGCAAAGGGCCCAACCACTGGGGGCCCCAACACCAGCTCCAGGGGCCCAACCCCTGAACGCCCGAACCATAGCTCCAGAGGACTAACCCCTGGGGCCCCAAGAAAAGCTCCAGGGGCCCAGCCCCTGGGGGCCCCAACACAAGTCCAGGGGCCCAACCCCTGAGCGCCCGAAGCATAGCTCGAGGGGCCTAAAACATCGGGGCCCCAACACCAGCTACAGGGGCCCAACCCCTGAGCGCCCGAACAATACCTCCAGGGGCGTAACCTCTATGGGCCCCAACACCAGCTCCAGGGGTCCAACCCCTGAGGGCCCGAACCATAGCTGCAGGGGCCTAACCGCTGGGGGACCCCACCCCAGCTCCAACGGCCCAACCCCTGAGCATCGGAACCATAGCTCCAGGGCCCTAACCCCTGAGGGCCCCAACCCCAGCCCCAGGAGCCCAACCCCTGGGGGCACCACCACCAGTTCCAGGGGCCGAACCCCAGAGGGCCCTAACCATAGCTCCAGGGGCACAACCCCTGGGGGCCCCAACACCAGCTCCAGGGGCCCAACCCCTCAGCGCCAGAACCATAGCTCAATGGGCCTAATCCCTGGGGCCCCAACACGAGCTCCAGGGGCCCAGCCCCTGGGGCCCCAACACCATCTCCAGGGGCCCAACACCTGAGCGCCCAAACCATAGCTCCAGGGACATAACCCCTGGGGGCCCCAACCACAGCTCTAGGGGCCCAACCTCTGGGGGCCCCATCACCAGCTCCAGGGGCCCAACCCCTGAGCGCCCGAACCATAGCTCCAGGGGCCTAATCCCTGGGGCCCCAACACCAGTTCCAGGGGCACAACCCCTGGGTGCCCTAACACCAGCTCCAGGGTCCCAACCCCTGAGCGCCCGAACCATAGCTCCATTGGCCTAATCCCTGCGGGCCCAACACCAGCTCCAAGGACCCAACCCCTGAGCGCCCGAACAATACGTCCAGAGGCCTCACCCCTGGGGGCCCCAACACCAGCTCCTCGGGCCCTACCCCTGAGTGCCCGACCAATAGCTCCCGAGGCCTAACCACTGCGGGCCCCCACCCCAGCTCCAAGGGCCCAACCCCTGAACGCCCGAACCATAGCGCCAGGGGCCTAACCCCTGGGTCCCCAACACCAGCTCCAGGGGCCCAACCCCTGAGCGCCCGAACCATAGCTCCAGGGGCCTAACCCCCGGGGGCTCCAACCCCAGGTCCAGGAGCCAAACCCCTTGAGCCCTCGACCCCAGCTCCAGGAGCACCAACCCCTGAGCGCCCGAACCATAGCTCCAGGGGCCCAACCCCTGAGCGCCCGAACCTTAGCTTAAGGCGCCTAATCCCTGGGGGCCCCAAAACCAGCTCCAAGGGCCCAACCCCTGAGCATCCGAACGATACCACCAGGGGCCTAACCCCTGGGGGCCCCAACACCAGCTCCAGGGGCCCAACCTCTGAGCGCCCGTACCATAGCTGCAGGGGCCTAACCCCTGGAGGCCCCCACCCCAGCTCCAAAGGCCCAACCCCTGAGCGCCGGAACCATAGCTCCAGGGGCCTAACCCCTGGGGGCCCCAACCCCAGCCCCAGGAGCACAACCCCTGGGGGTCCCAACACCAGCTCCAGGGGCCCAACCCCTGAGCGCCCGAATCATAGCTCCAGGGGCCTAACCCTTGGGGCCGCAACACCAGCTCCAGGGGCCCAACCCCTGGGGGCCCCAACAAAGGCTCCAGGGGCCCAAACCCTCAGCGCCCGAACCATAGCTCCAGGGGTCTAACCCCCGTGGGCTCCAACACGAGCTCCAGGAGCCGAACCCCTGGGGGCCCAAAAACAGCTCAAGGGTCCCAACCCCTGAGCGCCCGAAGCATAGCTCCAGAGGCCTAACCCCCGGGGGCCCCAACCACAGCTCCAGGGGCCGAACCCCTGCGGACCCCAACACCAGCTCCAGGACCCAACCCCTGAGCGCCCGAACCACAGCTCCAGCGGCCTAACCCCTGGGGGCCCCCACCCCAGCTCCAAGGTCCCAACCCCTGAGCGCCCGAACCACAGCTCCAGGGGCCTAATCCCTCGGGCCCCAAAACCAGTTCCAGAGCCCTAACCCCTCGGGGCCCCAACACCAGCTCCAGGGGCCCAACCCCTGAGAGCCCAAACCATATCTCCAGGGGGCGAACCCCTGGGGTCCCGAACCCCAGCTCCAGGGGCCCAACCCCTGGGGGCCCAACACCAGGTCCAGGGGCCCAACCCCTGAGCGCCCGAACCATAGCTCCAGGGGCCTAACCCCCGGGGGCCCCAACCCCAGCTCCAGGGGCCCAACCCCTGGGGTCCCCAACACCAGCTCCAGGGTTGCAACCCCTGAGCGCCAGAACGATAGCCCCAGAGGTCTAACCCCTGGGGGCCCCAACACCAGCTCCAGGGGCCCAACCCCTGAGCGCTCGAACAATACCTCCAGAGGCCTAACCCCTGGGGGCCCCAACACCAGCTCCAGGATCCCAACCCCTGAGCACTCGAACCATAGCTACAGGGGCCTAACCCCTGGGGGCCCCCACCCCAGCTCCAAGGGCCCAAAACCTTAGCGCCCGAACCATAGCTCCAGGGGCCTAACTCCTGGGGCCCCAACACCAGCGCAAAGGGCCCAACCACTGGGGGCCCCAACACCAGCTCCAGGGGCCCAACCCCTGAACGCCCGAACCATAGCTCCAGAGGACTAACCCCTGGGGCCCCAAGAAAAGCTCCAGGGGCCCAGCCCCTGGGGGCCCCAACACAAGTCCAGGGGCCCAACCCCTGAGCGCCCGAAGCATAGCTCGAGGGGCCTAAAACATCGGGGCCCCAACACCAGCTACAGGGGCCCAACCCCTGAGCGCCCGAACAATACCTCCAGGGGCGTAACCTCTATGGGCCCCAACACCAGCTCCAGGGGTCCAACCCCTGAGGGCCCGAACCATAGCTGCAGGGGCCTAACCGCTGGGGGACCCCACCCCAGCTCCAACGGCCCAACCCCTGAGCATCGGAACCATAGCTCCAGGGCCCTAACCCCTGGGGGCCCCAACCCCAGCCCCAGGAGCCCAACCCCTGGGGGCCCCAACACCAGTTCCAGGGGCCGAACCCCAGAGGGCCCTAACCATAGCTCCAGGGGCACAACCCCTGGGGGCCCCAACACCAGCTCCAGGGGCCCAACCCCTCAGCGCCAGAACCATAGCTCAAGGGGCCTAATCCCTGGGGCCCCAACACGAGCTCCAGGGGCCCAGCCCCTGGGGCCCCAACACCATCTCCAGGGGCCCAACACCTGAGCGCCCAAACCATAGCTCCAGGGACATAACCCCTGGGGGCCCCAACCACAGCTCTAGGGGCCCAAACTCTGGGGGCCCCATCACCAGCTCCAGGGGCCCAACCCCTGAGCGCCCGAACCATAGCTCCAGGGGCCTAATCCCTGGGGCCCCAACACCAGTTCCAGGGGCACAACCCCTGGGTGCCCTAACACCAGCTCCAGGGTCCCAACCCCTGAGCGCCCGAACCATAGCTCCATTGGCCTAATCCCTGCGGGCCCAACACCAGCTCCAAGGACCCAACCCCTGAGCGCCCGAACAATACGTCCAGAGGCCTCACCCCTGGGGGCCCCAACACCAGCTCCTCGGGCCCTACCCCTGAGTGCCCGACCAATAGCTCCCGAGGCCTAACCACTGCGGGCCCCCACCCCAGCTCCAAGGGCCCAACCCCTGAACGCCCGAACCATAGCGCCAGGGGCCTAACCCCTGGGTCCCCAACACCAGCTCCAGGGGCCCAACCCCTGAGCGCCCGAACCATAGCTCCAGGGGCCTAACCCCCGGGGGCTCCAACCCCAGGTCCAGGAGCCAAACCCCTTGAGCCCTCGACCCCAGCTCCAGGAGCACCAACCCCTGAGCGCCCGAACCATAGCTCCAGGGGCCCAACCCCTGAGCGCCCGAACCTTAGCTTAAGGCGCCTAATCCCTGGGGGCCCCAAAACCAGCTCCAAGGGCCCAACCCCTGAGCATCCGAACGATACCACCAGGGGCCTAACCCCTGGGGGCCCCAACACCAGCTCCAGGGGCCCAACCCCTGAGCGCCCGAACCATTGCTCCAGGGGCCTAACCCCTGGGGGCCCCCACCCCAGCTTCAGGGGCCCAAACCCTGGGGCCCTCGACCCCAGGTCCAGGGGCCCAAACCCTGAGCCCCCGAACCATAGCTCCAGGGGCCTAACCCCTGGGGCCCCAACACTAGCTCCAGGAGCCCAACCCCTGGGGGAACCAACAACAGCTCCAGGGGCCCAACCCCAGAGCGCCCTAACCATAGCTCCAGGGGCCCAACCCCTGGGGGCCCCAACACCAGCTCCAGGGGCCCAACCCCACAGCGCCAGAACCATAGCTCCAGGGGTCTAACACCCGGGGGCTCCAGCCCCAGCTCCAGGGGTCCAACCCCTGAGCGCCCGAACCGTAGCTGCAGGGGTCTAACCCCAGGGGTCCCGCACCCCAGCTCCAACGGCCCAACCCCTGGGGGCCCCAACACCAGCTCCAGGGGCTCAACCCCTGAGCATCCGAACCATCGTTCCAGGGGCCCAACCCCTGAGCGCCTGAACCATAGCTCCAGGGGTCTAACCCCTGGGGCCCCAACACCAGCTCCAGGGGCCCAACCCCTGGGGGCCCCAACAAAGGCTCCAGGGGCCCAACCCCTGAGTGCCCGAACCATAGCTCCAGGGGCATAACCCCCGGGGGCCCCAAGCACAGCTGCAGGGGCCCAACCCCTGAGGACCCCAACACCAGCTCCAGGATCCCAACCCCTGAGCGCCCGAACCATCGCTCCAGGGGCCCAACCCCTGAGCGCCTGAACCATAGCTCCAGGGGCCTAATCCCTGGGGCCCCAACACCAGCTCCAGAGGCCCAAGCCCTGGGGGCCCCAAAACCAGCTCCAGGGGCCCAACCCCTGAGCGCCCGAACCATAGCTCCAGGGGCCTAAAGCCTGGGGGCCCCAATACCAGCTCCAAGGGCCCAACCTCTGAGCGCTCGAACAATACCTCCAGGGGCCTAACCCCTGGGTGCTCCAACACTAGCTCCACGGGCCCAACCCCTGAGCGCTCGAACCATAGCTACAGGGGCCTGACCCCTGGGGGCCCCCACCCCAGCTCCAAGGGACCAAAACCTGAGCGCTCGAAGCATAGTTCCAGGGGCCTAACCCCTGGGGACCCAACACCAGCGCCAGGGGTCCAACCTCTGAGCGCCCGAACCATAGCTGCAGGGGCCTAACCCCTCTAGGCCCCCACCCCAGCTCCAACGGCCCAACCCCTGAGCGCCGGAACCATAGCTCCAGGGGCCTAACCCCTGGGGACCCCAACCCCAGCCCCAGGAGCCCAACCCCTGGGGGTCCCAACACCAGCTCCAGGGGCCCAACCCCTGAACGCCCGAACCATAGCTCCAGGGGCCTAACACCTGGGGCCCCAACACCAGCTCCAGGGGCCCAACCTCTGGGGGCCCCAACAAAGGCTCCAGGGGACCAAACCCTCAGCGTCCGAACCATAGCTCCAGGGGTCTAACCCCCGGGGGCTCCAACCCGAGCTCCAGGAGCCGAACCCCTGGGGGCCCCAACAACAGCTCAAGGGTCCAAACCCCTGAGCGCCCGTACCATAGCTCCAAGGGCCTAACCCCCGGGGGCCCCAACCACAGCTCCACGGGCCCAACCCCTGCGGACCCCAACACCAGCTCCAGGAGCCCAACCCCTGAGCGCAGGAACCATAGCTCCAGGGGCCTAATCCCTGGGGGCCTCAACACCAGCTGCAAGGGCCCAACCCCTCAGCGCCTGAACCATAGCTCCAGGGTCCTAACCCCTGGGGGCCCCCACCCCAGCTCCAAGGTCCCAACCCCTGAGCGCCCGAACCATAGCTCCAGGGGCCCAACCCCTGAGCACCCGAACCATAGCTCCAGGGGCCTAATCCCTCGGGCCCCAACACCAGCTCCAGAGCCCTAACCCCTCGGGGCCCCAACACCAGCTCCAGGGGCCCAACCCCTGAGAGCCCGAAACATATCTCCAGGGGGCTAACCCCTGGGGACCCGAACCCCAGCTCCAGGGGCCCAACCCCTGGGGGCCCCAACACCAGCTCCAGGGGCCCAACCCCTGAGCGCCCGAACCATAGCTACAGGGGCCTGACCCCTGGGGGCCCCCACCCCAGCTCCAAGGGATCAAAACCTGAGAGCCCGAAGCATAGTTCCAGGGGCCTAACCCCTGGGGCCCCAACACCAGCTCCAGGGGCCCAACCCCTGGGGGCCCCAACACAAGCTCCAGGGGCCCAACCCCTGAGCGCCCCAACCATAGCTCCAGGGGCCTAACCCCTGGGGGCCCCAACACCAGCTCCAGGGGTCCAACCTCTGACCGCCCGAACCATAGCTGCAGGGGCCTAACCCCTGTAGGCCCCCACCCCAGCTCCACCGGCCCAACCCCTGAGCGCCGGAACCATAGCTCCAGGGGCCTAATCCCTGGGGACCCCAACCCCAGCCCCAGGAGCCCAACCCTTGGGGGTCCCAACACCAGCTCCAGGGGCCCAACCCCTGAGCGCCCGAACCATAGCTCCAGGGGCCTAACCCCTGGGGCCCCAACCCAAAG